>NW_009923317.1:0-6288 GCF_000696875.1 Nestor notabilis
GCTGGACTCGAGGTGCTGGACAGGCAACCAGATGTTGGTGTCTACGCGACCACTCCCGGCACACCGGGCAGCCGCCACAGCCTCGGCGTGATGAGGTTTATCAGATGCTCAGATAACAGGTTAAGCCAAAATAAAAGTAATCGACTTAGCAGCTTATCACCAACCCTGGCATGTTCCAATCAGGGCAGTGCCTGGGGCACACCTAAACCCGCTGGTTCAGCTTGCCCGCCTGCGCTGGCGTGGGCCGTCAGGTGTTAACCCATTGTACGTGCACCCTGCTGATCCCAGCTCCATGGGCAGCCAGTTCACCAGCCTCCACCAGCCTTTGGGTGAGGAACAGCGAGCCAAGCCTGCCTGCTGGGGCTGCTGATGCCCCAGAGGAGCCCCCCAGCCTCCTGTGCCTCCACAGGCTCTGCTGCAGCCCAATGTCTTTGGTCTGGTTGTCATTTGAAGGGAGGTTATAAACATGACATTTCAGCCATGAACAGTTATTAAAGAAGCTTTATTCATGTTCCCAGCTAGCCCCACAATTAGAGGCACAGCTGGGAGAAGGCATGAATTCAGGGGAGCACAGAACCAGCCCAGATCAGATGTGACTCATTGCTGGAGAGCAATTAACACTTGCAGCTCTTCCCAAACAGGGATGAGGCCAGCTCTGACTCTTGGCAATGAGGTTTCCTTCCTGTTGCAGCAATGGGAAACGGAGGCAGGCTGGCCAGAGCCACCCTTGGAAGCATGGGGACTTGCTGGCTGCAGCCTGGCTGTTAGCCCTCTGCTCCCTAAGGAGATCAAGGCATGCTGAAGAGTTGCTGTGGTTTGGGGGAGTGCAGGAAGGTGCTGGCTTTAGAGACCATCTTCCACCACCAGGGTGACATGAGCTGTTGAGATGACTTGAATTGTCACGGGAGATTGGAGCTACAACCTAGAAACCTACAAACCCCGCTGAGCTATGTTGTCAGCTGGCATAAATCCATGTCGATCTGAAGACGGAATCCACTGCTATAAGCTTGGGGCGGGGGGGAAGTCTGGGTTGAGGATGGCTTGCAGATCCTCCAAGCCCAGAGCAACATTCTTCCTCTGTCCAAAGTGAT
This sequence comes from Nestor notabilis, assembly GCF_000696875.1. Lineage (NCBI taxonomy): Eukaryota > Metazoa > Chordata > Aves > Psittaciformes > Psittacidae > Nestor > Nestor notabilis. Next base: position 1,092 of record NW_009923317.1, read on the forward strand.
GAGCTGCACCATGTCCTGCTCCCCAGGGCAGGAGATGCACTGGTCCAAGATGGCAATAGCTCATTAAAGGATCCCTCTGCTCCATTGCCCCTCCAGTATGGCTGGGGACAGCAAAAAACAATGCTAAGGCTTTCCCACTGTGGTCCCAACCTTGGCTCGGGGTGGCTGCTGCCCTGGCATTGCTGTCTGCAGAGCCCTGTCGGGACTCACATGCTGCAAATGCAGGAAAGGTTGACAGCAAGACCGTGGCTGTGATGTGCAGGGAGGGGCAGTTTTAAAGCATCACTGTGCTCCCTAGCATGTGAGAGGCACCTTGGACCCAAATACAGCCCAGACTGCTACAGGTGCCTTTCTGAAAGTGCTCAAAGCAGTTTTGGGTGTAGGGTAAGAGCAGCTTGAGTTAAGGAGCTTAAGGAGAGCAGAAATGTCTTCTTGTGGCTTCTTCCCACTTGCAACAGGAGTGACATCTGTTACGTTTCATGTGCTTATCTATTATTTTAATTGCGCATTAACACGAGATCTAATAATGCCCAGGGAACAGATACACAAGTTTTAACACGTTTTCCTACTTTCTGCTGACCTATTAATTATTTCAGAGCTCTTATACAACTTTCTAGCTGTAACTACATGTGATTGGAGACATTATCCTCTTCCTGTTACAGCCTGGGCAGAGGCGAACCTCTTGTAGATACAGATTGGCCCTTCAAGAAGTACATTTTGGGTTTGGCTGCTCTCTTTGCGGGAGCAGAGTGCTTACTGCCATAAAGCGCTTTGGCTGCAGACCCTGTGTCTCCACTTGGGGATCTGAGAGGTATCCCTGGCTGAAGGGATGAGCATGGGGCTCTTCAAGCAGCCACATCATCCAGCCGGTCAGAAACACGCTTACCCCACTAAGGGACGTTCATCAGCAAGAAAAGAGCCTGGATGCAGCTGGTTGAGGGCAGGGACTTTAGACTAGGACTAAACTCTGGGGTTCCTTCCTCCAAAAAACAGGCTGCAGCAAACTTAAGCCGCTCTTTTTTCGGGTGGTAGAGGCCTTGTGTCAGACCCAGTTAGCATCACTGCAAACACTGCCTGGCCAAGAAGACAAAAAGCACCCACGGGTGTAGGGTCACCCAGTGTCATCCCTCAATACCCGCAATGGGATGAGAGTCACCATAAGCACAACACTGTCACCTCCCTTTGTCACTTGCCTCAGGACTGCCTGCGGCTGTAAGAACCTCTCTGGGGAGGCTGCATGGGATGTCCAAGGGTTTCAGGGCTCATGCCAGCCCTTGCAGAGCCTCACGGCTCTCCCTCCTTCTTCTGACCCCTGTGCTGACCCTCATCCTGGTGCCTGGTTAGTCACAGAACCTGTACCCCTCCCTTTCAAGGCAGGCATGAGACCCATGTACCAGCCCTGCTCAGGGAATCAGACACTCAGAGACGAGCCAAAAGCAGAGCCCACAGCTGATTTTTAAATTTAATTTTTCAACCCTCCTCTCTGTCATTTTCAGTGCTGCTATTCCAAGTCTGAGTTAATGCCTTGGCAGCTTTGTAACTCTTGTCTCCTTCCCCCTGTCCAAGAGGGCCCAGAGTCAACTGCCCTCCAAAGCTGCAGATCCTTGGTCCTACTGTAGAGACAGTGAGATGTGGGACAAGGGTAATGGCTGGCTCTTGTGCTCAAAGGAATCGGTAGATTACAAAAATTAACAGCTTATAAAACAACTGACTTTTTCTTTCCTGGATTGTGGCAACGCAAAGTGAGTAACACCCGAACCTGAGAACAAGGCAGGCATGGTCCAAGCATTGGTCCCTTGACTTTGGGGTGCTCCCTGTGCAGATGGAAGAGCTCCCTCTTGGTAAAAGGCCACTGTGGTGGTAATAAGGCAGAAATGTGGTTTGGTTCCTGGTACAATGGCAGGGCACCTGCTTTCGGAGGCAGGACTGTGCTCTGAGCCCCAGGGGAGAGAGCCTGATGCTTCACGGGGCTGAGCCATGAGGCTCAGACACAAGGCTTCCTGCACAGGGCTAGAGGAAGGCACTGGAAGTGTAGCCATCACCCAGAGGGACATGGGGAGGCAAGCACACAGCTAGCAGCAACGGAGGGAGGCTCAGGACAAGCCAGAGTGCTGCAAGCTGGGTGCACAGAGCCAGATCCTGCCCCTCTGTGGGTATGAGGCACCAGGGAGCAGATCTGGCTGGACTGCGCCTCTGAGCCCTGCTCAGGGGATGTGGGGCTGGTGGTGGCAGGAGGCCAGAGGGGTGCGATGGCTCCTGAGGTAGTCTCCATTCACAGTCCCTTGTTAAAGTAGACATACGGCACTTTGTCCCCATGCTTGGTCACGATGCTGTCACGCAGCTCCAGCTCAAGGTCAGCCAATGCAAGGGAGCTGCGGGGAGAGGGGACAGACACTGAGACCTGTGATCCTCCTCTCTGGCCACTAGGCAGGTCACCCTCTCTCCCCATTGCTATTCAAGGTCCCCTGCAGTCCCTGGGATCTTGCAGGCTCACATGAAGACCCACCACCCATTCCTGGCACCCACCACTCCCAATGCTGGGGGGCAGAGAGCTGCCCATGGCCCTGGGGGTCCCGTTGCTCCAAGCACAGAGCTTGCAAAGCAGGGGAGGCACATGCTCTCCTGCTGCCCAAGACACCAGCATGTACATGCAGGCACACAGGGGGTGCTCATCATGTGTCTCCTGGGAAGGACAGAGAAGACCTAGGGGAAGAGAAAGGCTGCTGAGGTCCCATGCAGGAGGAGGAAGCAGTGGGACAGGTACCATCTCTGTGGGAACAGGGCGCAGGCTGCTGGCACCATGAACAGGAGGCTGTGGGACAGAGAAGAGATGAGCATTAGTGTTGGGGACTGCAAGCCCCAGGCCACAGGAATCTCAGCCCAAGAGGTGCTGCTCATGCCCCCATGACTCCCAATAACTGGGGAAAGCCCAGGCTGAAAGGCAAGCAGCTTTGCAATCCCTTGCTGTGAAAAAGGTCTTTTCTCAAGCTTGCCTTGGAGCCAATGCTCCAGGCACCCGCAGGCATGTGAGCAGTGGTATACTTACAAGGCCCCACTGAGCAGCACTTGCAGAGGCCCATGGAGAACCCGGATCCGCTGCAAGAGAAGAGCTGGGATTGAGTTCCTGTCTCTGCCATGAGCCCTGCTTACAGGGTGGGGAGACTTCTCCCCTCAATGGGGCTGAATGGCCAATACCTCTGGAGTGCCACCAACCCTGCCACCCTCCCACGGCCTCTCTGTGTCACCCAAGACACCTCTGGTGTACTGGTGACTTGAACAGGGGGCAAAGCAAGCCAGGCTCTGCAAACCCCCATTTCAACCCCAGCATCTCAGTGACACCACAGGACCCACTGGAAAACCATGGCAGGAGAAACATGGGCTCACCTGCATGAAAGGGTATTTCTCCAGTTGCTCCATGATGATGGGTAAAGTAACTAGGTGCAGAGAGAAAAGATCAGGGCATCCTGCAAGTCAGCCCTAAAGGGCTGCCCAGCAGGACCATCCTGCAATGCCATGGCAGCAGCTAGTTGTGCTGGGAGCCACTGGGTGTTTGCTCATCGCAGGGACCTGGCACAGGACCCCCATCCCTCCATCCCCCAGGCAGCATGCTTCTCATGCTCCCACCCTTTCTGCCAGACTTCTGGCAAGGATCTTGTTGAGAGCAGGGGAGGGTGAGGTGGTTGGTCCTGGGGGAGTCCCCATCCAGCCCCCCACTCCCCTGCTCTGCACTCACTCATGCCCGGTGCTGCCATGGTGATCCTGGAGACCACAACCTGCACGATGCCCTTCACTGCCGCCCTCTGCAAGCAAAAGCAGCAGGTGAGCCCCTGCCACGTCATGCTCCAACCTGGACCCTGATCCCCACACTCACCCTGGAGCAGCCAAGCTCATTGTTGTCCTGGTCTGTCACTGTGACCCCATTGATGATCTCCCTGGAGGGGACAGGCAGCACTTGAGTGGGGACTGGGATGATCAGGGAAATGTGAGGACACAGCAATAGAGTGAGGGGGTGCCGAGGGGGTGCCAAGGGGTTCCCAGCAGCCCCATTGCCTCCAGCCCTGGTCCCAGGGTGCAGGGCTGCACCAGCCCAGGGCACCACCGTCCCCAGCCCAGCCGATGCTGCCATCTTCAGGGCATGGCTGCAAACTGGGTCTGGCCCTTTGGGGGACAAAGACCTGCCTGGGACCCACAGCCCAGCCAAGGGACAGTCCCCCCACAGCACCCCAGCTCCCCGTGCTGTGACCTGTGGAGGACACCAAGCAGCAGATACATCTAGGGGGTCCCAGTGCACGGACATTGTGGACTGGGGCTTTTTCACGACCACATGCAGAAGACCTCTGAGAGATATTCCAGCCCAGACCCTAGAACAGTTATCCTCAGCCAGAAATCCTGCTCCTGCTCTGGGCAGAGGCTGAGACACCCCACCCGGCATCTTCCACCAGAGACCTGGCACCATGAACGTGCAAGACCCCAGCATAGCTGCCACTCTCTCGACTTTAGAAGGAGCTGGGTCCCTCAAGCGCCCCGGCCGCGCGTGGACTTACTGTTGTCGCATCATGGGGATATTGACACAGTTGGCAGCAGCCACAGCCACAAAGGGGACCCAACGGGCCAACAAGGGTGGGGCTCGCTGTGGGAAACAGGCTGGTGTCAGTGCAGGAGGGCAGGATGCAGCCAGCTTCCCTACTCATCCCCATCCCGGCATACCTTGGTGCAGAGGTTGAGCCCCACTGCGGTGGCCAGGGCTGTACCGGTGGCCGTGACATAAGCCACCCCGATTTGCCTGGACGGTGATTTCCAAAGAAGGGAGAAAACAGAAACACCAACTCTGACTCAATCCTGTTCCTTCAGTTCCCAAGATGGGACACGGGAGATCTTTACGGAACACCAAGGGGGTCCCAACACAGAAGGTCCCCATCCTGAGTGGGGGCACACTTACTTCAGCGAGATGGGGCAGGCAGCATTGCGGTTGGTGTAGTTGACACAGGCGTTGAAGGACTGGTTCACCCACTGCCAGAAAACCACAGCAGGCACCGTACTGCAGAGGGAAGGGACCAGGAGAGCACCTGAGGGCTGAGCTGATGTGACGTGAGACTATTCTCAGCCACGCTGGGGGCCAGGAGGATCCGTGATGCTTCCACCACAGGCTGGGCAATGGGGACAGGGCACAGGGATGCTGGTCTTGGCCACAGGCAGG
>NW_009923317.1:6329-8264 GCF_000696875.1 Nestor notabilis
AGAGCGGGGCACAGCAGCCATGGGCATGCCGGGAGCAGCAGCCAGCCCCAGAGGAGGCAGAGTGGCCATGCGTGGGCCATCAGGGACCTCTCGAGGGGCTGTGGGCTGTCAGGGCTATGTCCCCTGCCTGGCATCCCCAGGAGCTCACCGGTAGAACTGGAGCATGAAGCCAGTGAGGGCCATGCCCCCTGGCACCTGGAAGGACATCCTCCCGAAGAGGTTCATCTTCTCGCCGCTGTCAGGGTGGAAGGCCGAGTCGTACAGCTTCTTGGCGTACAGCAGCTGCTCCAGGCTGCTTCCTGGTGGCACCAGCCCAGTCCTGCAAGCCCAGAGCCCGTTGGGGAGGAGCTGAGCAGATGTGGTACCAGCGGGACATGGAGCCCCAGGGCACCAAACATGAAAGGCAAAGAAACATCTTCCATGAGGGAAGCTTGTCTCAGCTTGAGACTCCTGGGAGAAGCCTGGGAAACTCCCCCAAAATCACCTCTAATGGATATTACATCCCAGTGCACGCACTTGGGAACGACTGCTTCCATCCCTGCGTGGCCCTGCAGGGTGGCCAGGTATGGCCATGGGCAAGGGGATGGTACCTGCCCCGCTGTATCCCTGCTCCTCACCTGCAGGCTTCCACCAGAGCCTTGGCCCGGTCCAGCTCCTGCTCCGGCACCAGGAGGGTCCGTGGGTCGGTGATGTTGAGGAAATGCTTCAGGCGCCCCATGAAGGTGCTCTGGTCCCAGCGCGGGGCGTCGATGTTGAAGCCATGGGGGACAGTGGCCATTTTGGCATGGGTCTGGGCAGGGGGAGAAGGCAGCTCGGGAGGATCCTGCCTGCCCATTGAGTGCGGGCCTGCCACAGCCACAGGAATGGCTGACTGGGCAAGAGCTGTGGCAGGTTTATATTTAACGTCAGAGTTGGACTTTCAGCAGCCTTGAGCCCGGGAACCTCCTGCACCCTCTTGCAACGAGGCCGCTCCTTTGCCTGCCAGCCTGCCCGCATGGGGTCCCCTCCTTGAGCTCCCAAACACTGCCTGCACCCACTGTAGCACTGCACCCTCCTGTGGCTGCACTGCACAGCCCCACCAACATCCCCCGTGGCACCACACTGCACCCTCCCGTGGCACTGGCACTGCACTACACCGCGTGTTCTCCGTAACACAGACAGCACGCCTCTACAACACTGTTGTGCTCTCCTGCATACCACTCCACTGCATCACACTGCACTACACATGGACTGTAGTGCTGTACAGTGCCCTTGCAGCACTACAATGCCTGGTCTGGCCTGCGGCGTGGCAGTACACTGCATTACACTGCACTGCATTACATTACATGGCACTGCATGACACATTACATCACACTACACTGCATTACACTACACTGCACTGCATTACATTACACTGCACTGCATTACATTACATGGCACTGCACAGCAGTACACTACGTTACATTACGCTGCACTACATTACATTACATGGCACTGCATGGCAGTACACTACACTACATTACACTGCACTACATTACATGGCACTGCACAGCAGTGCACTACATTACATGTAGTGTAATGTAACGTAATTACAAGTAATGTAGTGTACTGCTGTGCTGTGCCGTGTAATGTAGTGTCCTACTGTAGTGTACATCACCTGTAGCGTCATGTAATGCAATTACATGTAGTGTAGTGTACTGCTGTGCAGTGCCATGCAATGTATGCACAGCAGTACATGTTACTGTGCAGCAGTACACTACATTACGCTGCACGCCACAGCAGTACATTACACTACATTACATGGTGCTGCACAACACTGCACTACACTGCACAGCAGTACACTACACTGCACGGCAGTACACTGCATTGCACTACACTACATTACACTGCACAGCATTACACTGCACAGCAGTACACTACACTACACTGCATGGCAGTACACTACATTGCACTACA
>NW_009923318.1:0-257 GCF_000696875.1 Nestor notabilis
CAATGAATGTGAGAATTACTTTTCAAAGTGGAAATTTGAGCGAAAAATGACATGTCCCTTCAGTGCGAGGTGGAAAGGTTCTGCTGGACACAACTGCAATTACACAAAGGGTATCTTCTAAATTTGGCATATACATTGAGTTGCTTATACTCACCACACCTTATGTATAGTTTTGCTTATGATTCATAAGGTGTTTTAAAATTTACCTGTTTTCTGCTCAACACATTTCAAGCCTCCTATGATCATAAGTGTTACTG
>NW_009923318.1:743-1427 GCF_000696875.1 Nestor notabilis
TCTGAGACATGTGGCTGCTCCACAGACATAACTGCAAGTACTGAGCACGACCCAAAGCTAGTCGTAAGCTAGTCTTAAACTCAGTAGCACAGCAGCAGCTGAGAGGATGGCTGCATTAGCAGGGAGCTCAGCATGGGAGCTGCCACACTAGTAGAGAGGTTTTGTAGCCTGGGCTGTCTTCTGAGCTGCCACATTTTGCAGTTGGAATAGACCCAGTTAGTTGTCTTTGTGCAAACTGAAGCTGCTTTGTGTGGCATTATCTAGTGGTAGATTTACATCCAGTAAGGCTGTGGTAATCTGTGGAACCAGAGAAAATGAAATTTTGGTGAAACAGGAACACAGTCATTCAGGAAGAGCACTAGACATTCATGTCAAACTGCAAAGCTGCAAGCCACTGATGTGGCTTCCAAGTCAATTTGGTGCCTTAGCTCTCCTTCAAACCTGTTTTTCCTGATGAACCATACAAATGTCTCATTGACTGTGCAATGAAACTATCCTCAAAGTAGAATTTTTAATCCAGAGACAAAATTGAAAAAGTATGAATTTGCAGAATTGTGTACCCTGAAAATGTGGGATCAGTAGGTATAGCAGAACTTGCATGAAAGGTTAGTTTGCTGCACAAGTTTGAAACTTAATTTCAGCTTTTCTCTCATTTTCATCAGCATGGGTGTTTGACATTTTAAG
>NW_009923318.1:1734-1956 GCF_000696875.1 Nestor notabilis
TCTGTCTGGAACCAAAGTTGTCGCTGATAAGCTTTTCCCTGCAATAGTCAGGTTTACACAGGATAGTTCACAACAAACAAGGTTAGTAAAGTTAATAGTTAAGATGAGCACATTCCAGGTTGCTGAATCATAGAGTCACAGGATCATGGAATGGTTTGGAGGGGATCATGGAATGGTTTGGAGGGGATCACGGAATGGGTTGGAAGGGACCTTAATGATTAT
>NW_009923319.1:0-4450 GCF_000696875.1 Nestor notabilis
CAATTTAGAGACAAGGAGGTCATGTGGGACCTCCTATAGTAAAGTTCATAAGAGATTATCTATTTCTAGTAACCTTTACTCTTACTAAAGCAGCCTAGAAATAAGAAAGCTTCCACACAGTTACTATGGATGCTTACCATCTTGAAAAGATTACTGTATAATTGCTAAGCTTAGGAATCATGCGTAGACTGGCATTCAGTAGTGGGGCATGGAGTATTATTATTAACAATCGTGTCATGTATTTTGTATTAAAACCAATTTAGGTCTCTAATATTGCTACTGTAAAAAAAGGAACACAGTAACAATATACATGTGTGCAAGTACACACACATGCACACTATGATATGTCCGTAGCATATACTCAAGTTATCAACCCTGCTTTCATTTCAAAATGCAACATTCAAGGAACTACAAGGCAAAATGAGTATGAATTCTAATAGTCCCTTTCATTGGCTGGAGACTGGACAAATACTTTAGAAAACTATAAAACCCCAGAAACTGTGTAATAGTAAATTGGTTTTCTCCACTTCTTCTGGAGGAACTTGGATATGCATTTGTTACCTTTATCCTATTTTCAAAGACATTCATAGTTTGAAGTCATGAACTGGCCAAGTGCAGTTTGGGGTTATTTGTAACCCTTTCAAAAGTGGAAGTCCATCTCAGTTCTAGAACTCAGTTTTTCCCACGTGACACTTTTTCATTTAAGAAAAGCGTCTTTTGATATGACTATTTCTAGGTTGTTTGGTATCCATTGCCCACCTGGTTTTGAAGTTCTAGCTTCAGAATTTTTGAGATCTTTGCATCTCAGTGTCTCATTTCTTGAACTACATAATACCCCCTTTCTTAAAGATGCCCTCTCTTGTCTACTCCTTCATCTTCACTAGCTGTCTAGACATTTTCAATGTTAGAAAGATGATTTCCTACCAGTGAAGCATTAATTTCTGTTACACTTAAGGAGTTTGCTCCTTTGCCCCAGTGAGCTAGATCTCACTGGCACTGCAGAAAGCTGAATTTCTTCTCTCATTTCTTAAGCCCAAGTGTTATGGGGAGAGCTAAGTGAAGACGAGCTGTACTTTTTTAGTTTTAAAGAGACAGGATATTGAGGAGATGATAGAATATTGACTAAAACAATGAAACTCCACTGATTCAAATGAACTGTGCAGGCGAGGAGTACAGAAGTACCATAGGTGGATTAAACTAAAATATTTAATTACAGGAACAAGATAAGAATGCATGCAGAGTCACTTACTGTGACTTAGCTGGTAAGTGGGTTTTTAACAACCTGTAGACAAGTGGATATTTTGGGTTGGTGTCCATCAGCTTGAGCCAAGTAAATATTTAGAAATATACAAATATATTTTTCTTAGTTGTGAGTAAAGATATTTCTGAAGAAGTTATATTCCAGGATCAGGAAAGAAAAAAATAAACTCATTTTTATACCAGAATGGATGGATTAATCTGTACGTTTGCAGTATTTTTACATTAACATCGAAGCTTTTCGGACAAACCTAGAATTTTGGGTTAAAAAAAAAACAAAACAAAACTCAAACCAGAAAAGTGGTTGAAATATGAAAACCTTATTGTGGGAAGAAGTAATAAAAAAGGTGATAGGAATTCTAGAAATCACTGCAAATGGTAGCAAAGAACCAGTCTTTACTATAACTTAGAAGAACAGTAAAGCTCCATTAAATTATGAGTAACAAAATCAAGAATATAAGCTGTAATATGCTATAAATACTGTAACTGGTAATCACTGCATACAATTATTGTTGGTATATTTTTTCTACTGAAAACACAGATGAATTAGTACAGTGATATCCAGCTACATAATGTTATAAATATGAAAACCAATATATGAAGAATGTAATAATAATTAAAAGTTCTGCTTTTTAAGTAAATAAAATAAACCCACAGGGTTACTATTTTATTCCACATGGATGCATAACATACTAAAAAATATATTCTGCCCAAATAAGCACATCAGAAGATCATTCAGGAATGACAAACTCTGGCCCCATCATGCTATCTAAAATGTTTATAGAAGTGAAGCTTGTCAAAACACTACATTAATTTATACAATTAATAAATTAGAAGAATCTGCAGTTCTTTGGGAGACAAGGTAATTTGTTTTCTATGCTTTATCCAATATGCTTTGTATGCATCTATTCATCACCTACTGTAAGACTTTTTATTTTCTCTAAATACATCAAAAATCTGGTCCTGTTAAATAGTTTTGGTATTTCTGAATTCAAAATTATTCCACTGGATTTTATTCCATTGTTTTTTATTCAAATCCATCCTGTCATTCTGTAGTTGCTCCTTCTACATTTGAAAAGCGTTGCTTTGTGTCCAGGTGTCTGGTAAACAAGAAATTTCTCTTCCATCAATATATAATTAGATCTTGAAAAGCCTAACTTCTAGGCATGTAGATGAGATTCTGATGTCATCAGTGCTTAAAAAGGAATTTAAGTTTCAATTCCTGAGATGGGAAAGCAAACACTCTCTGCAGCAAACATGATCTGAGAAGCATGTAAAGATACAACAGCTGTATACGTGAGCAGTCTGAATCTTTCACAGAAATAAGACCTAGCTCCAAAGAACAGTGGGGATTATGTCACAAGTGTTATTTCTCAAAAACTGACATACTTTTATGTCATTTTGAGGAAATAGAGGAACAAGAAGGTTCAGTACTATGTATAGAGACTTCTATGGATTGGACCAGTTGCCAGCCTCAGACAGCAGTACACTGTACAAATGAGGAATTTCCTGCATCAGTTTCCACAGGTTTATAAGAATGCAAATAAGCCCAGTGGTTCTGGAAATAATTTATCTGTGAGTAAGTGTGGCAAAGCCAAGTAAAATATGAAATGATACAGAGTACCACTATATTTTTATTGCAAATTTATTGTCTTATACATTCATTTTTTACCCTTCTTAAATATCCAGTTATTAGAGTCCATCTGTTTCAAAACATAACCTGTACAGTAGAAAGTATGAACTCTTTAATAGATTTTCTTTTTTGTTGTTGTTTTTAAGTAACACAAAAGGCCTACTAGGAATAGCAGAAGTGATGGGGGTATTGCCTTATGAGAGGCAGCTTGTGGTGCCTCTGTGATATAAAACGGAAGCTCATCAGTGGGCACAGACAAGGCATGCTTTGGCTTCCCAAGGCACCACCACTGTGGCTACCCAGCCCTGACAATGTTTCAGAACATTGTTCCCCTGTGATCCCATGCCAGATTCTAAATGCTTGGAAATGCATTAGGGACCTTTGCTGTACAGACTTTATGAGCAGTTTTGCATGTTAAGACTAGTAACATGATGCTGTGGAAGACATAACTCATGTCAAACTGAAGGATTAATACAAGAGAGAGAAATGATTACATCTCATAAAAGACAAAAGGCACAAGAACAAATGGGAATATGTTGGCTGTTGATACATGCAAAGTTGAAATATGTGAGAAATTTCTGCATCAGCTTCACAGTTAGAGTCCTTTTTTCATTCTCTCACAGATGCTGTAGGGAGATAGTCACACAAAGTAAGCCAGCCGTTCTGGATGCCTCAGCAGGTACAGTCTTGGCATGCTTCCCCATTAAGTGGTACTGTATACTCATGGGCTGTGAGATGGCTTACTGTCTTGAACTTGATTAGTCTCAAAAGTCACTTTTACAAATCTGTTAAATGAACAAGAAAAAATTACACTATCTCCTTCCTGACTTGGAAAAAAACGCTTGCCTATGTTTTGAGCAACTTACGTTAACACAGTATTCCTGGTTAATGTGGTAAAGTACTCAAAACAAAGTTTCAAAGGCCAGTTATCTTCCTTTCATCTGCTGTTCCAAAAACTTACGTTCTTACATGGAGAAAGGAAGAAAAGTTTGTGTTTAGAAATCTGAGTTCTGCATGAAATATATCATTTTAACCCTCTTCATCTGCTTCAGATAGTTCAGGACTTCTGGTCTTACCTCTATCACATTAGGACTTCCTTAGATCTGTCATTGTCCTTATCTCCCAGCAAATGGAGCTATCCATTTGGCTCATCCTGGCATCTTCCTTGGCATTTCTGAAATTCTTTTCTTTCCCTTCCATAGATAACCACTGCTTTTGTCCTGTCCTGTCCTGACAAAGAACTTGATTCATTTGCCAGTTCTGAAGCGAGCTCGACAATTCATGCTATCATTTCATGACTGATGGTGTCAGCACATGCAGGCCGTTGATATCCCTGACATATGTCTTTGCCTTGAGTCACTGTGGCATTGTAACTTCACTGAGGTTTCGAAGAAGTGCAGGTGAAAAGTGCCACTGGATTGGAACAAATACTCAGCTACCTTAAGCTGGAGCTTTCAGGTGAACCACTTAGGAAAGTTATTACATGAACTAATGATCTGTGATATCTGGAGACAGGGCTACACAATTCAGTCTTTGCAGGGTTCTCTTTCTGTAGGGGAA
>NW_009923319.1:4481-36566 GCF_000696875.1 Nestor notabilis
AACAATAATAACAAACAAACAAAAAATCATCAAAACAAAATGAGACCTGCAAACCTTCTTACAAAACTTCGTGATTGTTTTTCCCCTCCCACACATTTTTTCATGTCTACATGATGTTATGAGAAATATGCTTAACTGTAATATAAATTTCATAGCTACCCCTTCACTTTTGCTGTTTTCCAATTTGGAGTGCACATTAAAGCCAACAGCTTCAGTTCTCTCTCTCTGAGCAGTTCTGCATGTAACATCAACTTGAAACTGAAAGTACAGGAATATCTGTCAAATTTATTAGTTTTTGTTTGCTCTGGCTTATGCCCATGTTAATCATAAAATGAGAATTGACCATACTGAATATAAAATGAGAATGAAGGCCATTTAATTCAAGGAAAAATTGCCTAGGAACTCGTAACAGGCTATTTGGATGTTCCAGGAAAAATAGATCAGTTGAAGCACTTTCTTCTCTTGTACATCCTAGTATTTTCAAAGACTAATTTGTCAGCAGTAAAGATCAATGTACCCTAGTAAATGAAATTTACTAATCCTTCTCATGATATGGATGTGGATATCTGTGTTATATATGATGATGCCTTTTAAAAAATGTCTGTTTATTTTTTACTGACGTTTTAGTTTATTTTATCCTAGCTGATAGGTATATTCTGAATTATAAAAAAGGGCTTTAAGTTGTTCTCTGTTATGATCTACAGTAATACCATAAGTCTTTCCAGTATTGATTAGTCTTACAGAGCTGAATTTAACTTCAGTGGGAAACTAAGTTGTGAAAGGAGTTGAGATCAGTCTTCAAGATAATGCTGTAATTACTGTGTATATAATCAGACATTAAATACTTCTCAAATATACTACAAAGAACCATATTAAAAAGGGGACTGTATGAACAGGAGAGGCTATTTACTGTCTTAAGTATAGGACAAACACAAACGTAATCACTTTTATAAATAAAGCTGTATACCAGCGTAGCAGCCAAATGCACAAATATATATCTTCTTCAATATATAGATCTTCATCAATGTAAGGTAAGTTATTTGCTTTTTTTTTCTGATATACTTTTTTGCTCTGTTTTGTTTACTTCAGACTCCTTCTGTACAAGTTAGGTTATACTTGTACAGCATCCTAGTAGCATCCTAGTCAGACTTTACAGAAATCTATATCTGGAGAAAAATAACCTTTGCAATCTCACCTAAGAGTATTGATCTAAATACATCCTGTTGTTGGATTACTTGCTTTGCCTTACAGGTTTTACATGTATTGCTGTCTATAATTGATCAGAGCCTGTTTGGTCTTCTAATTCTCAAGCTAAGAGGGAACTGAAATATAGACTTTATCATGTCTGTACAGTCAGCTGGAATTCAACTCCTTACTTGGAGAAGTATATTAGGATACCCAGATATTCTGAGCAGATTTTCTGTTGGTGAAGAGGTGATGCTACGTTTTTTTTAACTTTCAAAAACATGTAGAGAAGGCTATGGAGAGAGAGGAGTGGTTTGTTTCTACTATAAGCCATTTAGTGGATTCCAATGGGAAGTAAATCAGAGTCTTTTGTAGTTTAATATAAAAAAACTTCCATTTCAAGACAACAGAGAGACAGCATTGTGATTCCTTCTCTTGTACATATGAGGCGGCACACTGTAAAGGGCAATGTAGAAACCCCCAGCCTAGTTGTACATGATATATACTTTTCTGTAATGTGAATGCCTCCCACTTGTTGAATATTAGAGCATTATCAATAACATAATAAACATTCAGGTTGAATCCATCCCTTCAAACTTAAAAAATTAGATGTAGCAGAATGCAAGCACATGCTTTGCATTGCTGGAACTCAAAAAACCTGGTGACTGCATCAGCACTGGGACTCAAATGAGCGTGATAGAGCTTTGCAGGAAAAAAGAAGAAAGCAAAAAGCAGGAAAAAGATTAGGACATTTCAACAATGCTATTCTTACTTCTGTGATACAGTTATTCTGGTGGCTGCCAGGTTCTGGCTACTTGTTCAAAAGTACTTTTAATGGATAATTTGAAGATCCCAAGTTGGTCTAAACCAGCATCTCGTTAGTGATGTAAGCCATTTCAGCTAACAAACATCTGGGACAATACATGAGTCCTCATGAACACATGAGTTTGTGAGTTCATAATTTTAAGAAATAAGCTTGAGAAATATTTTATTTACCTCCTAACTATACCTTTCATTGTACCTAATGAAACATAATTTTGCATACCAGCAGTAGGAAAATTAGAGTGATGGAGATTAAATTGATACTAATATATTTAAAAAAAATAAATAAAAAACAACAAAACTGAAAAGGGTATTTTCTAGTCTGTCAGTAAAAATATATGCATACATCCTTTCAGATATGTAGACTAAAAACTTGGTAAGGAAAGCATTACTAAAGCTATCTTTATTATTAGTATAAACATGATCTTGCTGTTCTCTACATACAGAGCTAACTTTTTAAACTGACTTAATTCCAAGCCAGTCCTGGAATTATTGAGATGTGTAGCTGAAACTGAACTATTTTCATCTACTTCAATTGTGCAGATTTGGTCAGCAGCTGAAATCTAAACTGTATGTCAGCAATGACATATAATGCAAATGGAAAGAGAAAAACGCAACATAGCTAATATTTTGGTAATTGTATCTGTTGATACATGCTAATAATAATGATTCCAATTCAGTTTGCAGGTCTCATCATAATGGTCAGTCTACAAAAACTGAAAGTGTGTCTCCTCTTAACATTTACTATTAACAAGAACAAAACAGAAGAAAAAAATGAAAAGGAAAATAAAACCTCCAGAGTTTTGATTCTTTCAGAGGAAGGAACTGGAGCATATAAACTGTCTGCTAAAGTGACTAAAATTGTGAAAGATGAGAGAAAATGAAACTATCTCCTCAGGGAAACTTAACTAATATGCCAAACTTTGTAATATTTTAGAAACTGACTCATTAAAACCATGCCAGCCTTAAGGATAAATTTCTATAATAAAATGTGGTATCCTTTAACAAAACAACAAAACCCCCTGCTGCTATTCTGTGAAATAGAAGAAATTTTGAATAAAAGAGACTGTTCTAATGAGCTCTAAGAGCCATTGTGGTCTTAATGCATGCGTTTGTTAGGAGTTGGTTACCAGACTTCGTCAGTGTGTAGCTAAAAGGAGTAAATTTTTAACTAACTAGATTTTAGCTCTTATAAAAATACTAAAAATTGAATTGTGATGGATCATAAGTATTCATTGGCTAAATATACGTCTCTCTCTCAAGATAACAATGATTAAGTTTTATCTTTTTTATTAATTTATACATGACTATCTTTGTGAGAGACTTGAGCTTTCTGTGTTCGTACTCTTTCATGGAAAGAAGAGGGAGAAAACCAGTCAAGTTGTAACCTATGACTTAGCTGATTCATCTCTGGCATTCTTAGAAATGGGGTCTGAAATTTATTCCTTTACAGTTGGCTTTACTGACACTTAGTCCCAGAAAACAATGTTCCTATCAAGATTGCTATTAGCCCAGAAAGATACCATTGGCGTATCTTCATTCTTCCATCAATAATCAGCTGTGCCTTTACCACATTCCTACACACACTATAACCTATTCTGAGCGCTTTGAATAAATTAGCTTTCCACTCCATCATCACCTCTTGAAACAAATTTAAAGGCTTCCTGGTTGTGAGATGGACTTCCCAGTTAATACATTCCCAAGAATTCATTAGAATAATTCTATACATGTTTCAAAAAGGGATTTCAGGTGTTCATCCAGTAATAGCTTCTACCCTGCCTTTTGCTAACCTAGAACTTCTGCTCTATTTAAATCTTTACCTTCTCATGAAATAAATTAATTCTGATCTCTTCTGCTGCCTTTGAATTAGTGAATTGATAACTTTTCTCAATTTCCAACAAGTGTCTGACACAGATACACATGTAAAGACAGGAAACTAAGTTCTTCAATGGAACATAGCAGCAACTATCAAAATGGAAATTTGCTCATGTCTGCTCAACAAGTACTCCACAGTACTAAATTCCTTTCTCTGAGTTTTTATTCTAACAGATTATTCACCCTGCTTTATGGAAAATGGTTAAAAGAGAGATTGTCTCCTGTCATAAAAACAAAGTAAGCATTTGAAAGCTGATTGGTTTGTTTTTTTTCTGTGCCTACTGGTTTTAATTTTGGACTTTATTGAATATTTTGTCAAAAAGAACTGGGGAGTGGGGAAAGGTGCTGCACTGGAAAGTAATCAGATCAAATGAAAATTTTGTCAATAGTTGATACAAGTGTGTATTTCAGGCTACAAAGTAAAGCAAAGTTCATTTTCCCTTTCACTGATGGCTAACTATCATCCTCCCTCATGCTTCTTTAAAGCGAAAGTCTTCAAGAGGTGACCATGATTACAATGACACTGTCACTAACATGGCTGGTGTATTGGTATTTTTGTTGGAAATATGTTTAAAAGAGAGACAGAATTTGTCACCCTGCAATCCAAAAGGAGAAGAGTTAGGTTTTCTGACACATTCATGAATCCCCACTTTTACTTTGTATATTACATTGCAATTGTTCTGTGCACTGCTTGAAAAGAAAAAAAAAAAAAAGGTAAAATATACCATTAAGCTACAATTCTCAAGGACCGAATGAGCACTGATAGCATAATTTTGTTATGAAATCCAGCACTGTGTCAGAACTTGAGACTGCTGTTGAATACGTTGGCATGGCAGCAACACAGCACAATGTAACACCAATGGTGGTGGCAGAGTATCTATACCAGCATGGCACACCACATGCTTCTTAAGATGTGCTAATAAGCTCCGTCCACAGAAGGATCTGTGCTGACATGCCTTACTTACTGTCAGGACTAGTCTACCTTCCATGATGCTCTGTGAAAGAGACATTGTAGCAAACCTTCACAACATTATTAGACAGCAGTTGCAACAACCATAACTGATGGTACACCATACTTCTGAACTGTCTTACATTTTAATCTTTTACATTCTTTGCAATTATAACTAAAATATCATATACCAAACAGTACTTCAGAAGATAATATTTCTATATTCTTGCCACAACTTCATTCAGGTGATTGCTTTTTTTTTCCTTATAGGGTCATTCTCAATGAAAACAACAGTTTCATTGCATTTTGTGATAATCCTGTTTTAGTAGCCATGCCCTAATAATGCTTAGTAAACAGGAGCTAAGAAAAAGCATGTCAATTTACATATTTTTGAATAGTTTAGATGAAAGATATATGTTGGGCAGCTTAGCTTTTTCAAGACTGAGGTATATGTGGTTATACATTTAACTAGGGCTTCCTCTTGTTTAATAATACAAAATGCTCTGCAACAAAACTAGTTTTGGAGCATTACCTCCATACTGGCTTCACTGCTCATTCCCACCCCTTTGTGTTGCCCTTTCTTCGCAAGTTCTCTCATACATTGCCAACAGCATCTGAGAATTTTTTTCTAATCAGATTCATAGCCCAGACATACAAACAGCTGTGCTGTCTGGTGCAGTGGTGATGCGCAGTGCATAGATGGCAATGAACACTCAAGAAGAATGGGAGTGTTATAAATCAGTCTTGCTTCTGAATTGCTTGCTGGAATCACAGCTTAGGGGAAATTTGCAGACTTAAATCTCTGGATTTAGGTGGCCGAATCCATTTTAGTACCCCCATTTTCTGTATCCAACATGAGCATAATACTTCCCATACAATCACAGAGATGTTCTGTGTTATATAGGATGGTGATCTACCCAGCACCGGAGATCCTGTGGGTCATATTATAGCTACCTATGATAGGCTGGCTAAGGAAAAAAAAACAAAACAAAACAACCTCACAAAAAAAAATTCAAATAATAAACCAAATAGTGTTAATCATTCAGTCATTACTGATTTTCACTCTTCCTAGAAGACCACTGAAGTTGATAAGAATCTTAGATCATTTCTATTTTTGGATGTTCCAAAGGGGAAAAGGTTGTGGGGGGTTAAGGTGAAAAATGAAGGGATGAACTCACATGAACATGTCTCTGAAAAAAAGCAAAAATCAGAAGGTATTTTGGATATAAATTATGAAAGCTGATACTAGATAAACTTACTGAAAGGAAGAAAGTCAAAGTTTTCTGCCCTGCAATTCAAACTTTCTGAAGACATTAGGATAGGGCAAAACTATCCCCAAAATCTAAACACCTCACCATCTATTTTCTTTTACTTTAATGAGTTTGAAGTTCTTTCCTTCCTTTTAGAAGCCTTCATTGTACAGATATAGGGAAAAGGTGAAAAAATGTATACACTGTGGCACTGTGACACTTTCAATTTAGCATTCAGTTTAATTTTTCCTCAGTGTCAATCAAAGACAAAGAGACTTGGAAAGTGATGGAAGTGGAGAAATACTTTCTGGCATTAGGCATTTGTTTGTTTGCTATTCATATGGTGTTGCTCAGTGTAGTGATTCACTTTTAATGGATTGCTTAGTTGGGGAGACCAAAGGAAAAGGAAAAACGAGTAAGAAGACTTTGTGTTATACTCATCCCAGTGACTTCATCTGAAATACTCATGACAGATCTTCAGCTGTTATAAATTGTAATAATTACATAGCAATCAAAGGAGTAATGTTTAATTATACCATCATAGTATCTTATCCTATTATTATAATTATTAATTTGGGGGAATTCATAAATATGTGCTATTAAGGATATCAGTACATGATATCTACAGTGACTTACAGTGAAACCATTTAGATGAGATAGGAAATTTTAATTTCTGGGGATTGTGAGTGAATAGAATAAATTGCTATGAGTGCTTTTCCAGACAAATACTGTGATTTTTCCCTTTAGATAGCATTTACATTGCTTTAATTAGCTTCTTATCTTCTGGATACTTAATGACCAGCTTTAACTTCCACTTTTCCTGTGTTGGCCCTGTAGCATCATCCCAGGGCCGCTGGTCTGGTGATACCATCCAACAGCATAGCTTATGTGTAGCCTGCCTGCCAGGGAGTTGAGTGGACCTGGCCTGGTACCAAGAAACTGCTTTTGTGTGGACAGAAAGTTCATTCTGCACATGGACTACTCCTGGGTTGGGCACATCTGAATTGTCTGGGAAGTATGTGTCTAAGGGGTAGCTCACAGACCCTCTCAGAATTCAAGTGCCTTCTCACTTATTTTAACTGAAGTATTTCAACCAGTGACTCTTCCCATCTTTTTCCTCCACAGGGTATATACCCATTCTTGTCCTATCTTGCCATAGTTATGGCTTATTATTGTACAATTAAAGTAGCATCTCCCTACTGTTTAAGTTACTCCCTATCATGCCTATCTCTGAATTTTATCTATCTTTGTCTATACCAGGAAGTACTATAGACATTAGGCTGCCTAAATGAGCGTAGCATATTTTCTGAATGCTCTGACATCAGGTTAAGTGCAATATCTATTTCATGAGCCAACTAAACAGAAGCTCTGGGTGAGCTAGAAGTTCAAACTAAGCACATCAACATGTAACACTGTGTACGCTTATATTACTCAATATAATAGCACCCTGCACTTGAAGGACTGCAACATAATGCATAGCCATGATCTTGTTAAAAAGAATAATAAATCCTTTGATTCACGTTAACTGCCACTCAGGCAGGGGAAAGATGTACACACTGTTATGTATAATTACTTTGTGTACATTTTATATATATATATGTAAACATAGTAAGCATCACAGTGTATGCCTTGAAGTCATCAGTTTTTTTAACACTTGTTGGGACTCTTAAACTGCTAGATTTGATTTAAGCACAGATGGTAATTTGTGGAACTTAAAGGAAAATCTAATTAATGAATTTTGAAAAACTGTGAAAATCCCTCCTTTTTCCTTTTCAGCAGTAGGATTGATATATAGAATGCTGTATTTCTGCCTTATTTATTCAGTTTCTGCTTTGATAGCACTCCTGCCCTTAAGTGTTTGCTCTCATTGTCTCAATTCAAGCATATTTTCAGTTGTCAGAAAATATTTTTGTCTTGTTTGTCTTTCTCATGAAAAATTTCAGTTTCTTTTAAAATAAAAATTTAAAAATAATTTTCAATCCTTTTTTGAAGAAGAGTTGGAATTTTCAGTGGAAATCAACCACATGGTACCAAATAATTTCAGTTAAAAATTTGCCATGACTTGACCATGGTAAGATTTAAAAACAGATAAATGAAGGGCAATATCTCATTCAACAGACAACATGGAATTTTTTTTTTTTGGGGGGTTGGGGAGGTACCATTCTCTTCCTCTTTTCCAGTCACAGAATACATTCTTTCAAGAGCTTTAGTTCTCTTTTATTTGTATTGGGTTTTGTGATTAAATCAATGTCATCTGGAGAACATAGAGCTTTACATCTCTTGTTTTTTCTAAGGTGTAAGAGCTTCCTTATTTCATTCAGTTTTCTTAACTAGATTGTTGAAGTTCATATTTTCATAAGTGGCATCTCAATTTTTTTTTTTTAAGCTCTAGTAGAGAATGTTTAATTTATGGTTTTTAATAGGCATTTATTTTCCTTTTTGACCATTAAATTGTTGTACTGTCAACACTGGCTTCATCATGAGTGCAACTGGGAACATTTCACAGATAAATGGAAGGTCATTATTCAGTAAGTGCTTACCATTAAAGGGATGTGTTGAATAGACATCTCAGCTTAGTAACATCTCAATGTAGTGATGTGTCTTTTATAGCTACAGGAAAGAGAACATTTGAAAAATCTACGAGAACTTAAGCTTCAATCTGGAACATGTCATTTGGAACATGACTAAGGGGATTTTTAATGACTGTTAATAGTGGCATATTTATTACACTGAATTTGAGTTACGGTAATATTTTGGGTTTGTTTTGCAAGGTTTTGGTGGGGAGAGGCTACTGAGGTGGCTTTTGTGAGAAGCTGCCAGAAGCTTCCCCCTTGTCTGATAGAGCTAATGCCAGTCCATCTTTAAAATGGACCCACCACTGGTCAAGGCAGAGCCAGTAAGGTGTGGTGGTAGTGACTCCATGATAACATATTGAAGAACAAGGGAAAAAACCTGTGTGGAACAGCAGCAGCAGAAAGAGTGAAAATATGTGAGAGAAACAGCTCTGCAGACACCAAGGTCAGTGCAGAGGGAGTGGAGGAGGTGCTACAGGCAGTGGAGCAGAGATTCCCCTGCACCCTTTGGAGGTCCATGGTGGAGCAGATACCCACCTGCAACCCATAGACAACCCCACACCAGAGCAGGGGGATGCCTCAAGGAGGCCCACATTGGAGCAGGCTCCTGGCAGGATCTGTGGCCCCATGGAGAGAGGAGCCCTCACTGGAGGAGATTTGCTGGCAGGACTGGTGACCCTGCAGGGGACCCATGCTGGAGCAGACCCATGCTGGAACAGACTTGTTCCTGAAGGATGCACCCCATGGAAGGGATCCACACTGGAGCAGTTCTTGAAGAACTGTAGTCTGTGGGAAGAATCATGTTGAAGAGGTTCATGGAGGACTGTCTTCTGTGGGAGTGACCTCACACTGGAGGATGAGTCCTCCCCCTGAGAGGGAAGGAATGGCAGAGACAACATGTGATGATGATAGACAAACTGACCATAGCCTTCTTTCCCTGTCCTCCTGCACCACTGCGGGTGAGGAGGTAGAGAAACACAGAAGTAAAGTTGAGCCATGTAGAAGGGAGAAGTGGGAGAAAGGTGTTCTAAGATGTAGCTTTTATTTTCATTACATTACTCTGATTTGATCGGTAATAAAATTAAACTAATTTCCTCAAGTTGAGTCTGTTTTGCCCATGGCAACAATTTCTGGGTGATCTCTCCCTGTCCTTATCTCCACCCATGAGCTTTTTGTAATGTTTTCTCTCCCTTGTCCAGTTCAGGCGGGGAGTGATAGAGTAGCTCTGGTGGGCAGCTGATGTCCAGCCAGGGTTAACCCACCACAAGTCATTAATAAAATCTAATTTTTAGCACAATTTTATTTTAGTCAATCTTTAGCACTATTTTCTGCAAAACTAAACACTTTTTTAAATTAGATTGCACGAAAATATTATGTACCTTTCTCATAACACTAAAAAGATATTTGCATTGATACCTGACATTCTGCTGTCTGCGGACTTAGTTCAGGAATATGACAATTTGGTACTTTTGAAGTTAATACAGCAATAAAGAAAAGATGTGACAAGCAAGACGGAAAATACTGATTATAGTAGAAATTCAGTCTGAAAACTAGGCACCACAATACTGGTATTTAATGGCTTTAGAAGAAAAGTTTTTGGTCCAGAGAGGAAGCTTTGCATGATTTATTGAGTGTTATTCATATTACTATCTTGAAAAAAAAAAAAAGGTCATTTAGGTACAATACTTTCCCTCAAGAAGCACTTACAAAAGATTTTGTTACCTCAGATAAATGAACTTTATTCTATGTTCTATGAAAAAAAGAGAAAACCAAATATTGCCAGATACTGACAAACTAATACAGGCATCTATTTTAGAAGAACTGTAGAAACATACACTTCAAAGGAAGATTCATGATTGAATTCAGATGAACAATTGAAACATTATAGAAAATAAACATTAAGACACTGAAAGGTCTTATTGTAAGGAGTACAAAAGACTTTTGAGATTCAGAGATACTGTCTTAGCTAAAATAATCTAAAAATATTTGTACTTATAAAAAAATACATTAATTGCACATGCTTGTAATGCTTGTACCTGCAGGGGAGAAGCACATTTTGTGAGACTGTATTTCTGTACAAAACATTTAGAAAGAATTGTAGAATAGTTTTGGTTGGAAGGAACCTTTAAAGGTCTTCTAGTCCAACCCCCCTGCAATGATCAGGGGCATCTTCAACTAGATCAGGTTGCTCAGTGCCCCATCCAAGCTGGTCTAGAATGTTTCCAGAGATGGGGCTTCTATCCAGTCTCTGGGCAACCTGGTCCAATACCTCACCACCCTAAGCGTAAAAGATTTCTTCCTTACATCTTGTCTGAATCTCCTCTTTTAGTTTAAAACCATCACCCCCTGTTCTAAAGAAAGATGTTTTTTGTCTGATGTAGAGTTAAATTTGCACATGCTTAGCAGTTTTACGCTGTGCTTAACTTTCTGAATTGTTGCCATATTAACTGTAAGAAGAGTTTAATTCAATAGTGTGTTTCCATGCTCCCAGCTTCAAAATCCGACTTGGGAGAGTTGGAACATATAAACTCATTTCTTCTGCATTGTTTCACTCTAAGGTTGCAAACAGGTAAATCAGTTACTCGTGTTATTTATAAGGGCCTCTGCACTGAAGCTGCCATTTCTTGATTTTGAGAAGTGTTCACACTGTAGTCAGAAATGAAATTTACTACTTCTATATTCCATGTCCCTGTAATTCAGGCACTTTAACATGGACAGCCACAACACAGGAAGCTACATACAATGTATTAACATGTTTTCATGACAACAAATCCCCAGAATGAGATGGCCTGAGAGTTTCTTATGAAATCACATGTCCAAATTAAAATTAATGAACAAAACTCATTTAGAACTTCAAATTATTTTATTTCAGTAAAATTTCAAACCTGCATATTCATTAGCAATGGATTACTAGATCTTAATGTACAGAGACCATTCTTTCTTGGAGGAAAAGTGTCTGTCTTTGCATACAGTCCTTAAAGAAGCATGATTCTATGTATGTCTTTCTTACTGCAGCTTCAGGTGACAATTAAGAACTACTAGAAAAAAAAAACCCAACCAAACAAAAAACTCAACCAAAACCAAAAAAAACCCAAATATAAAAGAATATTAGGATTGCAAAGAGAAACAATTGAATATTAGTAAATACAAGAATTCACACACCTACACCCCCCCGTGCATATCCGTAATGACACATACTCCAGTAACACACTCCAGTAACATACTCCAGTAACACTCTTACAGCCTTCGTTTTCCACAGGACTTCCAAGCTGCAGCAGACCATATTCATTAGAGCTCTCTTCATTCCAGTCCATTAAAATAAGAAACAAGGCTAATCCCTGCAGACATTAGCAAGCTGGTGTCCAAACAGCCCAGACTGGGATATATACTGAATTCTCACTAGCAGTCTCCAATATTAGTGTAATTAGAGCTTGAGGTTGTTTACACCACAAGCGTAGAAATATGGACTGATTCTTTCATGCAAATGGCAGACAGAACAAACTTGTAAAAATCCTCTTGAGCATCTGCAATTTTTCGTATTCAGTGGCTTTGTGAAGATAACAAATGTGAAGTCATAGGTAAAACCCTGATAGATATCTAATAATGTAATGACTCTTGTAATTCTTTCTGAGAACATGTATCAACATAAGTCGACATGTATGAACATACATTTAGACATTTTTCAGAAGAAATTAAAAAGTCAAGCCTCTAGGAGCAGTCAACATGACAACTACTTGCAGACTTCAAATGTCGTTGATAAAGTCTCACTGTTTCCAATCATGTGTTGTAAGATCTATTTATTGACAGATATGAACAAAATAATGCATTTCTTCCAATCTTATTTTGGAAAGAATTAATATATTGTCTGAAAATTAAAAAAGATAATCAGTCTTATACTTCTGAAATGGAAAACATCAGCTGAAGTGCTTTATGTTTGGTATAGTTGTAATCATCTGAAAAAAAGAGTTTGTAATGGAAAGTGTCAAATAATCTTAACTGCCTTTAAAGCATTATTATTGAACTGCCTACAAAAATGCCTACTATTACTCTGGGAGAACATACAGATCTTTTTAGAAGTAGCACTGGTTTGGAACACTGAAAAAGAAAGAATGAACACTTGAATAAAGTGAATAGACTTATGATTTTAATCTATTTTATTATATATTGAATATGAATATATATATCTGCAGATCCTTGTAGCATTATTCAAAGCTATTTTACAATCAACAGATGAAAAATATGCAGGAGATACAAAGCTGACTTTTGACCGCCTCCAAGGTCTCAGTTTATCAAACACATACTATCTAATTTCAAGCAAGTCTGAGAAAACACCATTCTCCATTAAATGTTTGTACAGTAGGAAAAGAACAGAACAGAAAAATCTTATAACCATGGAGAAAAGGTAGAAAACATAAGATAATTTTTAGAGGATTGTATTATATGCCTTGTGGCATACAGCCAAAGAAGGGTGGCTTATATGGAAGTCTACTACCACGAAGAGAAAGGAAACCGAAAATTAGAGCTACTGGCCTAGAACAGACACTCTTGGCAAGTTGCCTTGGCAGCTAAAAATGTGGATAGCAACAAAGTTTGAGTGGGATCTTACCAGACTGTCCTAGGTAAGAGACAAATCCACTTACTCAGTACTCTAATAAGGTAGAGAAATATCACTGGAGTGAGAGTCTTGTTGAAATGTTCTCTCATATAAAAAGCCTCACTGACATGGGATGGTCTGCATTGCACATCCCTTATTAGACAGTACCTAGTAATACGTCAATCTACCTTCTGTAAATTAATTATTTAATTTCTTAGAATATGGCCAAAATTTAATTTTGTTGAGCCACTGTAAGTTGTATGAAATTTCCTAATCAAACACATTTTTAACCAGGTCAACTACACATTTTATTGATGAGGCATCATGTTAGTTAATACTAATTATTTTAAATGAATACTGATAATTCCATTCTTCCATAGCTAAGCATATTTTTTATAGCCATGAATATGTGCAGCTGTTGCTTTTTGCTGACAATTTCAATACTAATGGGTTCCGTATATTAACAACTGATTTTCTTCTAAGTGCTGAAATACAGCACTTAATGCACTGTGCACAAATACTTAGAAAGTAATTTGTTGAAAGCCAAGTGCCATCTATTCCAGGCCTTTATATGCGTTTTTGCAACGCTGTATCATATGTATCTATATAGACATGTACATATGCATTTAAAACTTAGGCAACAGCATTTTTATTACAAATATGAATTTTCTTACTGTGCTACAGTGGAATTAAAAGTAAACTTTGCAAATTGTGAGGTAACATCAGGAAACTAAGTATAGCACATTTTTTCTGCACAGAGAATCTAAACTTTAGAAACAAGAGATGATTTCTATAAGAAGCAGGAACTAATATGTTTTCCTTTCTCATTCAGAATTCCTATTAAAGTCATCAGGAATTTAAAAAAAAAAAAAAGGTGAAAAGATTAAACAAAAAAGCTGATTAAAATTGAATGCAGGCTGAGAGAGTTGGGCTTGTTCAGCCTGGAGAAAACAAGGCTCTGGGGAGACCTTAAAGCAGCCTTCCAGTACCTAAAGGGAGCCTATAAGAAATCTGGAGAGACACTTTTTACAAGGGCATGTAATGACAAGACAAGGGGGAATTGTTTTAAACTGAAAGAGAGGAGATTTAGGTTAGACATTAGGAAGAAATTCTTACCTATGAGGGTAGTGAGACACTGGCACAGGTTGCCCAGAGAAACTGTGTCTGCCCCATCCCTGGAAGTGTTTAAGGCCAAGATGGATGGGGCTTTGAGCAACCTGGTCTAGTGGAAGGTGTCCCTGCCCATGGCAGAGGGGTTGAAACTAGATGTCTTTAAGGTCCCTTTCAACCCTAACCATTCTATGATTCTATGACTGTATTACTGTGTTGTTCCTATTCAGCACAAACTAGCTTGTACTTTTTAAGCAATTTTGTAACATCTTCTGTCAAATTACTACAAAATAATTTTAACTTACTAAAACACAAGCAGATATACTAACTACTAAAGATTCTGTAATCATTTGTTGCAATTCTAGGTTATAGTCATGAATCCTGAATAGTGTAAATTTGCCAAAAAAAGCAATAATGTTTTGATATGGAAAGAAGTTAACAGATATATTTTTTGGCATGAGACAGTGGGAGCCAGGAATACTTGGAAAAGTATTCATATTCCCTTTAAAGCATTTTAATTTGGCAAATATTTAGAAGTGGAAAAATTTATTTCATTATACAAACCTGGTCTAGTGGAAGGTGTCCCTGCCCATGGCAGAGGGGTTGAAACTAGATGTCTTTAAGGTCCCTTTCAACCCTAACCATTCTATGATTCTATGACTGTATTACTGTGTTGTTCCTATTCAGCACAAACTAGCTTGTAAGCAATTTTGTAACATCTTCTGTCAAATTACTACAAAATAATTTTAACTTACTAAAACACAAGCAGATATACTAACTACTAAAGATTCTGTAATCATTTGTTGCAATTCTAGGTTATAGTCATGAATCCTGAATAGTGTAAATTTGCCAAAAAAAGCAATAATGTTTTGATATGGAAAGAAGTTAACAGATATATTTTTTGGCATGAGACAGTGGGAGCCAGGAATACTTGGAAAAGTATTCATATTCCCTTTAAAGCATTTTAATTTGGCAAATATTTAGAAGTGGAAAAATTTATTTCATTATACATAATATCAGAGACATACAAAGACACTCCCTGTTTGAAAAGTTCGTCTTTGTATTTTTGTATGTGTTTATCTTGTTTCAAAAGTGCTAATCCTTTGAGTCAACACTCCTGTTCACCATGGCCTCTTTATTATGCCAATGGTAAATCACCATGAAAATCAGACAAAATTTTTACATTCTGCCACAGCAAGATTAGAGTTAAAAAATTACAACACTTGTATGTTCTGTTTTCGTGGTATGCTGCATTTTTTATCTTGATATAAAAAACGAATGAGGTTTATAATGGTTTAGTATTCGCAATTTTTATTTTTTTTTTTTTAGTTATGAAATATCTCAGATGCACCCTACCACAAAGAAAAAAAAAAACAAAACAAAACAAACCCAAACCTTAAGAAACATTAATCTGTTACTTAAGAAACACATATTTTATTTTATTTTTTTTAGCAATAAATTTCAAACATTTATTCTTAGCATAGTCACATTTTTTCTTAAAACACAGTCCCTCTCTTTTGGCACTGAATTGGCAAGAGAACCAGATTGCCAGAGGAGTGGGAAAGGAGCACTTAAATATCTTTAAAAATAGGAGTTACTCATATTAGCTGTTTTTAATTAGGAAAATTAACAGACTTCCTTTCCCCCGTACTTTAGGAAGTACAGGGGAAAGAAATGTATTTTCTTGAGGCAGAGTTAGATGGTATTTCTGAAGAAATCGCTTGGAATAAGGATATGAGAAAGAGCTCACTGAATCATGAAATCCCTGTGAGTCCTATGATAACTTATGAACGACTAGTCCATGTAAGATTCGTTAAAGCAGCTAAAAAGCTGACCTGGAGAAGAAGAGGATTATAGGTTTCTGAACAAGTGCAAATCCTGTCATTTACAGATATGCATCTAGGCTAATTATTAGAGACTTTCCCCAAACTTTTGCTCACTTCAGTGGCAAATCTGATTAGTTTAGAAGAAATACAGGCCTGGTGCATTTAGAGGAAAAAGAGCTGTGGAAAGCATGACCAAAACCATGGAGACCTATCATTAGACTGACCAATATCTACTATGAATATTCATGAAACAAACCATCAAGATGCATTTGCTAAGTAATTATTGACTTATTTACTCAGAATTTAGGATAAAGTGCTTAATAAATTGGAAGGAAATGCTTTTACTTCTGCTAATCTCCTTTAGTGGAAGCCACTGAGCTTTGCCATTGCCTTTCCATAGCAGCAAACCCCATCTCTCTAAGTGTCTCTGATGTGTAATATTGCAAAGGTGTAAATTAATAAATATGCATTTATAAAAGCCTGCAGTTACTAACTGCATTCATTGAAATGCTGAATTCCCTTTGACTGACAGGTATGTGCCCAGACAGAATGACCGCCGTATTCAACTTTAGAATATTTATTTACTCTTACTTGCAAATGCTTAAAAATGAAGTGCAAAGTGCACTACACTATTAAAACAAGCATAAAAGAAACCATATTGGGTTTAATGAGTTAAAAAGGCATTTTGTAAGGATGCAGGCAATCATTCATAATACCAAATCTGGAGAAAATGAACTTAATGGGTTTAATGACCTATTAATAAATTGCAAATTAAAAAAGCGTGTAAGATTTGTCATACCTAATTTTGTTTTTAAAATGTGTTTTATTTTCAGATTCTGTATTGAAGATGCTACTGCTTCTGTGTTCTGTTTTTTGTTTATTTTCCAAGGAGGATTTCACCATTTTGTGGCTTTAATACCCCAAGGACAGAGAACTTTAAAACTGTTATATCTGTGTGCTATCATTGTGCTTAGGCTTTAGGGCTAATGCAGCTCCCAATTCTTAATGGAACAGGAACAAAATGAGCATTGGAGCCCCTGCTGAGCAAGTCAGCAAAAGTTAAAGGTATCTGAAACTTTAAGTAGCTATGAAAAGTGATTGCAAGTTAAATGCCTGCTGTTTTGTCTTAAACCACTGCAATAATGTATAAATTAGGCTGTATAAAAAAGGGAAAACTCTTAAGAAGCAGCTTGGGTTCTCTGTACATGAAGATGAATCACTAAGCTGTATTGGATAATTTTATTCGGGGGAGGGAGAGGGGAGACCAATGAAGATGTCACTTATTTTATAGTGTTAACTTATTAAAGCATGGTTTGGCCTATAATTCTTTATCTGATGAAAATGTACATATAATTTCTAAACAGTACACATTACAATAAAACCAGTGACATACAGAGCTGCTTTCTATCTTTTCTACAGGAAGCACATAGAGGATTGCACTAGCAGGCATCAGAGTCTTAAACTGGTCACTTCAATTCATTGCTTTCAAAGACCTGAGGGAGTCCAAATATAAACTGAATAGGGGTTTTGGCTTTACTTGTGGCTTGTAAGGATAGTCTGGAGGATTGGGATTTTCCAGCCCTGTTTGACTAACTGATAAATAAAACATCTATTTAAAACTCTCCACAAAAACTGTATTCTAGTAATACTTTTTTTTTTATTTATTTATATAGGGGTAGTGTTTTCAGTAACATATAGTAATGTTTTCAGTAGCAGATTATATTGATGTTGGCTTTCGCTGCTTCTATGTTACTGTGGTTTATGATGTTTCAGGATTCTGTGTAGATATGTAAATTGGAGCAGAAACAATTCTTCAGCAAAGCTATTGTTTTCCTTTCACTTTGATGTGGTTCATTGCTGTTGCTCTCCTACTGTATGATGTGGACTCCAGACTTTTTTTCTACAGCAGGCAAGCAAGTGTGTAAGTGCAAGTAGTTTCAGTGAGTTCTAAAAAAAAATGGAATAAATATAAAGGCATAATACCTAGATGGAGAAAGTAATTTATGTGGTATTACAGTTTTTAAACCTGACATTTCACTTTTAATTCCTAACTGCCTACCTCATATGTGGATAACGGAATATTACTAAATCTAAATAAATATTTGGAGCAGGAAACTGAAGGAAGGAATATGGTAAAATATAAAGGAGGCAAAGTAAAAATACCTCTTATGTCTTCCTAAAAAGCACCAAAACCTAGGATTGAATAAAATGAGGAAAAGAGATTGAAAATGTGACTGAAATGACAAATAAGAAATTAGAAATAGGAAATTAGTGAATTAACATTGGAAAGAATGATTCAAAAAAATAAAATCAAGTGTTGCTTTAGTAGTCTCTTTATAGAATGTGTATATATTATATATTTACTCATTTTTGTTTCATTCTCATTAAGGGCTTGCTTTCAAAAATGTAATTCATCATCATTTTATTTTCCCTTTGTCATCATTTTTTCTTCCTTTTTTCCTGTCTTGAATCTTTTACAAAATTGCTATAATATTTGCCGTTCTGAGAATATGTATGCATAAAGCAATCTCTATAGCAAAGGCAGCTGCTTAGGAACCTTTTCGAGAGGCTGATGCAGACATTTCAGATTACTCACGTGGGTATTTAATCAGATGTTCGAACTGAAAATCAATGATAGGAATTAGAACCTGGAAGGTATAACTTTGAGTCCCATCCTACAGCCTCACTTCCTTTGTGTATCCTTAATTGCAGCAGAAACTCTTTTCATAATTTCACGAGGACATACACGAGACGTTCTCAACATGCTGTATACTCAGTACTGTTAGCATAAAGCAATAATTAGTATAGTTAAAGACTTAAAGTAGGTAGAAGTATAAGGATTATTAAGGATACTATATAACTGAATCTGATAAGGTTCATTTATCCAAATACTTTTACTTTAGTCTTCTGTTGGTCATTCATAACTGTTGTGTTTATTATCTATTCCTATTAAGTTTTAATTTAACTCTAAAAAGAAAGTTATCAAAGAAATTACTAATGTTCTTTTGGTGTTTTGCTTCTTTTGTTTGTTTTTTTATTTTTTCCCCTGTGAATTTTTTTTCTTATACCACAAAATCTTGATATGATGGCAGGACAATACATCATCATTTTTCTTTATTCAAGCAGATCATGTTAAAATGCAAATTTTTTCATGAATAAATTTTCACATTTCATTGTACAGCTAGTCATATTGATGAAAACCAACACAATTTGATCCTTTTCTCAAAAAACCCTGAAGAAAAATACCAGTATTTTCAAAACTGTCTCTTGCCTTTAAAGGCTTTCCTTCATTGACTGTCAGTCTTGCACACTTTCTTTAATATGTTACTACAGCTGAGAATGCCTGAGAATGGAGTAGTCCAGAATTAGTCTGGTTAAATTAGATGGCTAAACTATTGAAAAATAAAACTTTAAGGATGAAATTTTTTAAATGGAAATTAATGGAAATTTTTGCAATGAAGAAGAGTATTTCCAAAAATACTCAGTGATATTTTTAAACAAATATATATTATAGACCCTTATCCATATTTAATAGCAGAAATATAGCAGTTGTGATTTAAAAAGAAGAAATTCAGACACATGGATAACCATTTCCAGAGAACCTCTCTCAAACGTAAATGTGTGTCTTTGTTAGGTGCAACACCCTGAGCCACTCCACTAAGGAAAACATAGAATTTTAATGCTTGCTGTAATTGGGATTTCTTGTTAATTTGCCCCCGCTTCACCTTCTTCCTGTTCTCTACTGAGAATGCCAACATTTCCATCTGGTTCTTCCAGCTCTTCCATTCTTCCAAGAATACTGTGTAAGTATTACACAAACTTGTAATACTGGAATTATTACACAAGCTTAGAGGAAGAGTTAGACTTTAGGGAGAAATGTGATTGGAAAGATATGATTTGACCATCATTAACCTACATTCTTCCCTAAACATCAAGTAACTCAGTATGAAGTGTTCTGGGAAATATATAAATTGTAGATATGGCACTTACAGATATGGTTTAGTGGTAGACTTGTTAGTGTTAGAATAACAGCTGGACTTGATGATCTTAAAGGGTTTTTCTAGACTACATGATTTTGCAGTTCTGTGAAGTCTATGGTTAATATATCACGGCTTCACACCACATGTTAGCACAGTGATTTAATTGATTTTCAAACAGGATTGATTTCAGCACAGACTTTTGGTCCAGCCCCTTGCTTCTCTAAATTTTACGGATCCCCATCTGGTAGAACCAAAGACTATTCTTTGAGAAATAATGGGTGATTCACCTCTGTCAGAGAAGGGAAGGGAAGGGAAGGGGAGGGGAGGGGAGGGGAAGGAAAGGAAAGGAAGGGAAGGGAAGGGAAGGAGAAAGAAATTACAGCAAATGAAATTAATGTGAATTGAAAAGGGGCCTTACCAGACATCAAATTGAGTAAAAAACCAAAAAAACAAAAAAACTGCTTTTTCTTTTTCAGTACACTTTTTTTTTTTTTAGCTATGTATTTAAACATGCAACACATAAGCTATTTGAAGAAGTAGTTTAAGAAGCTCTAAAAGGAAAAAAAATGTCATTGAGATAGTTCCTTAAAAAGTTAGGAGATATTTAAATGTGTAAGTGTTTGGGTAAGATAAGTAAAAGGAAAATAAATCAGATTTAGCCCAAAACTAAATTCGATCATTCAATCCATAATTTTGTTTTCAGGTAATTGATTATATCAATGCAAGTAGATAAGACTGATAGAATCAGTAACTAAAATGTGCTTGCTGGTGTTTTGTATGATAATTCCGAAAAACATCAGCCTCCAAAAGAATACAAAATATTCTGACGATTTTCTACTTGTCAGGCATGTGTTGTAACAGGGAATAAGGGTCCTGCAACAGCCCATAGAATAGTCTGTGGATCTAATTGTCATCTGGCAAAATTGTATAAGATTTGCAGCACAAAAATAAATAAAATTTAGATCCTTGTCTCTCAAGCAGAGTATGTCTGAAAACAGAGGTGAATGACTGTGAATCCAGAGATACAGGTGGTTCTGAGAGCCCTTGGAGGGTGTTACTGCTAAATGCAAGGCAGGGGCAGACACACATAGAAATCTTTTGCACTGGGGCTAGTTTATTTGGTGGCAGGTGTGTGTTTTCTGTTAACTGGGTACAATTAACCTAATTTTTTTAAACTGACAAGACTATTTACAAATCTTACATTTGAGTGACTGTGGCACACATTGTCTTGACGGGTAACAGGGCTACTAGTATCAATTAACACTGAACAGCACAACTCTCCATCCCCAGCTTTTTGTTGACAGAAAGGACCTTCACACAATACCAGGTGGATTCAAGCTCTCTCAGGGTAATAAAAAGTACTGCTTCCGCATTTAAGATAATAATGCCCTTGAGTTCTGGGAGGAATGAGACCTAATTAACATCCACTCCCTCTGTCTTCTCTCAGAAAGCTATCTGTGTGACTAGAACTTGATTACTTTATACTTTCCCATACAAGAGTAGACCTTAGTCTGGGTAGCACACTACTGGACATTCTGACATTTATATGCCTCTCACAGACAAGATGAATTTAGGTGGAGTTTCTCATGCATCGGTTTTCACCAACATACCTTCTAAAGCCTGAGCTGCCAACTGTTAATATGAAAAACTAAGGAGATCATCCCTAGCTGCTTCTTACAGCTTGGCTGCTCTTACACTGCCCATGGCAGTGGGTATGATGAGGAAATAAATGCTTTATTTATTTGCTTATGGGTGATGGTGCACATCTGGCACTTTCTTATTTCATTAAAATTATTCTTATTTCATTATTTCTTTTTTCACTGGTACCATTCTTATTTCATTTCTGCAGCCTTACTAGGTATGACAGGAGCTAATTATGCTAAGAAGCATTTGTCATTTCAGCCACATCAAGTACAAAGTGATAGCACAGTTTGGTACAGCTACAGGTAAAACAACATTACAAACATTTTTGAAAGTATAATTTTCCTACAGCACACTACTTTGTTAATTGCTCATGATGACTCCAGTATCATGTCATGCTGCCTGTGTCGCTCACTTGGACCATGTGCTCAAAGAAGATAAGGAACAGACAGGAAGGTGTACTAGACAAATGAAATGTTTCTTCTGCAGCTTCTGGCACCCGGAAAAGTACTTTTAAAGACACAATAGCTATGCTTTGTGATTTGTGATGTGTAGGAGTTCCCAAAAATCATGAACCCATTATTTTAATATGTATCTCCCTATCTATCCCTGCTCTGTCTCTGCCAAGAGACGTGTATAAAAAATGGAGGCTTATCCTGCATGGAAATACACGTTGACTGAAGGTGCAACACATGAAACTATTGATGACGAGTGTATTGAAGCAAAAATTATCTTAAGCTTGGTGCAACTTTTTGCAAGAATTGTTGACAGGGCCACAGATGGAGACTGCAATATACAGCAGAGCTCAATGCCTTTCCTTTGAAGACTCTCCTATATTAAAAGTCACAAGTAAATTACAGTTGTTTAGGAAATTTGGAGAAAGGTAACAGGCAAAGATGAACACCTAGATGATCAGAATGATGCAGAAATAGAGGTTTGTAAGGATCTGAGAGCTGCATACAAAGGGAGGATGCAACACTTGAAAACTTTGTAGTATGAACTACCTGAATGATCTGGGATCTCCTAAGGATCCAGGGGACAGCTGGTGGTAAATGGGCGGTGTGTGGGTACTGAGCACATGCTGGGTGGGTGGTCTGGAGCCCACATAGAAAGATTCCTCCAAAAAAGACTTTAGATCAAACTCACCAAAACCACTTTGAGACCAAAGAAACAACAGAATGCAATAAAAAATGACAAGGGGTTTCTCATAAAAAATAATTACTGCTCTAAGTTAAGTCGCTAATATATGTGCATATGGAAGCAGAGCCCACAAAAGGAATTGAAAAATTTGATTCAATTTTGACTTCTACAATAATTCATTAAATTTTGAACTTATCTGAATGACCAGTTATTAATTTAACAGGAATTAGTACGTAAAAAAAAATTAAATTAGGAAAACATCAAATATGGTAACTACTGTTTGAAGTGAAAGACAACAGCATGATCCAATAGGGAGCTAAAAATGCCCTGACGCAATTATTCCTCTTAGCGTAACTGATGCTTTCAAGGTGGGAAAGAAGATAAGACTTTATGATTTGCATAAGAAAAGTTTATCTTCAAGACAAAAAGGGAAATGAAAAATACAATAGATGTTTATTCCAAGAATTCTGCCACTTCCCTTCCTCAAGACACACCATCAGTATTTTTTTTATTAACCAGCAAAAAATTTTCAATTTCCGAAACAAGTGTCTTCCATGAAAGCTAAAACATGACTCCAAATAATCAGTCTCTCCTTCTCTTTTGGTATGCATGGGTGAAAATGTATTTCTTTGCTAACTAGCAAGTAAGACATGAAACTAATTAGCTTCCAGGCAAAGTGAATAATTAAGAAACCTTGGTGACAATTAGTAACAATTGGTTATAATGAAGAATTCTTTAGCTGTATTTCTTACTAATTAAACTTCATGAATAGAATATTAATATATAGCTGAAAAAGTGTTCATGTTGCAAATATAGAAGGGGGTTCTATGTTCTCACTCGTGTTAAGGCGATTCATCTGATATACAATAGCTATTCTCAGTTTATATTGGCATACATGTAAAGTATTCAATCTGTGAAGTATTAAATATGGTTATCAAAAAAAGGTGAGGTGCAAAAATATCATATGAATAGCATCCATCAGTTCTTGCATGCACAAGTAAAGTTCTACTTTCCACTTAATAATGCTACCACAATCCAAATACACTACTTCCTGATTTTTTTTCACCTTTTGAGTGTAATCAGACTGTGAAGATGAATGGGGGGAGGTGGAGAGAGAGCTTATTATTTTGTTCTTGGAGAACCAGAAATGGAAAGTTCTTTCAATTCACGCCTGAAATACCTTGTATCCTAAATAGCAGCAACACCGTTGGCTTCCAAAATATTCTTAAATTCTTAAATGTTTTGACTCAGCTCCTTTCTGAAAAATGAAGAGAATGGTCCTTTGATCCATATCTCTTTTGTCAATCTGTCTATTAGGATGTAGCTTCATATTGCACATGTCCATAGGTATTGTTTTTTTCACTCTGAAATATTTCTGCTTCTTCCTAATCTAGTGGGGTTTATATTGGCTTAACGATAATAATTCTGAATTTCAGCATGTACAAAGTTAGACACTTTTACAGTAAAAAGAGGTATCGCTAATAATGTGAAAACATGAAAAATGCAAAGTGGTACTGAAACTGTAAAATTGTGCTTGTTAGGTACTAAAATGTGCATGCAGATGTGTGTGCAATATTTGTCTGTATTACTATGGCAAATAATACAAATCACTTGCTACAAGGCTGCTCTGATTCCCCCCAGATGCCCTGCTTCTGCCTGGGGGCGGGTCAGGCCCTGGTTGCTCTGGCACAGAGGAAGCCTCTGGCCCTTGTGGCACCTTGACATTATCTCTTTTTTTCTGCATTTCTTGTTACAACTCAGAAAGGAAGGCTAGGTACGTAGTAGATTGACTTCTCTCCCAGAGCACTAGGAGACAGTTGTGTGGCTGAGTAGTTGCCATATAAATTTCTCCACTGGTCACTTTTTTGGCTCTCGCAAGAACTTCCATCCGTCTTCTCTCTCACACATGAAGTGGATTTAGTAGGCAAGGACACTACTCCTTGATTCCTTGTCTGCTGCAATCCCATCTGTAGTAAACTGTTAACTGAAAGTAGTTAAGCATTTTCATCACTTATTTCTCTAAATCTGTTATAAACTATGGTAATATGCAGTTTCACTTCCTGCAGAAAACCTTCATCAATATGCTCCATGGCTTGCAGTGTTTCTTTTATTCACTTTGCAGTGTTTCTTAGTTCATATCTTCCTATGCTGTTACAGTATGCAGACCAATTATTAATCTTAGTAGGAACTCCTAGTCTACTGTAATTGTCAGATACTAATTTCATAAGTCCTTCATAGTGAATTCCATTTGCTGGGGTGGGGGTATGAAACTTTTTAGAAGTTGCTTCAGTTAGAGGGGAAACAAATACCAATAGACAGTTATTAAGCCCCGATCCCATAACAGTCTCTCTGGAATACCCATAATAAAATTTCAAATTGACAATGTCATTAAAGGCTACACACTTCCTTCACAAGAAGATAGGCTAGTTACAAGTCTGTGAAGCATATGTAGTTCATTTTCATTAGCTTACTTAGCAGGCTGTGGTAGTTTAGCCCCAGCTGTCAACTAAGTAACAAGCAGCTGCTGGCTCACTCCCTTCGCTGTTGGGATGGGGAGGAGAACTGTACTGGACAAAAATTCATTGCTTTTTAGAAAGGCTGTATGTTGATTAATTATTGCTAGATTAAAAAATTGAAGTGATCCTATTCTTCAGTAATATGGTTAAGAATGGCCTTTATACAGTATGCCAAATGCAACACAAAAGATACACTATCTGAAAAAAACGTACCTGAGTGCACCCAATTGGTGTAGGCAGAATAGCAGAGAAAACACTTTGTTGCTTAGTCCTGACAATAATTTGCACTCCAGTTTACTAATATTGAATGAAATGTCATCTTGTTTTTCTGACAGTAATTTAATGTAATTATTGAATGA
This sequence comes from Nestor notabilis, assembly GCF_000696875.1. Lineage (NCBI taxonomy): Eukaryota > Metazoa > Chordata > Aves > Psittaciformes > Psittacidae > Nestor > Nestor notabilis. Next base: position 30,302 of record NW_009923319.1, read on the forward strand.
TGAAGAAAGTTAAATCTTCTTCATGTGTTTTACCACTAGTCATGCCAACAGTGATTTATAAATAACAAAATTAGTTAAAAAAAAAAAAGTGTATATTTCAGGGGACTCTAAAAATTACTTAAAAGCTTTCTTCTTCAGAGTATGTTCAAAGGCAGACTCCCATCTATAAGCTGAGTTTTTGTTTGTATCAACATGCTTTCACTGCTGAGATGTTCAATAAGTATTAGGTGCTTTTGGTGCTTATCAGGGTATTAACATCATTACTTTTAAAGTGGTATCACCACCACCATTATCAGCCAGTTGATGTGAAGACCTTTTGTGGCTCATGTCTGATACTGCAGGAGCATGGGCTTTGCAGGAAACTTGAGAAATTTAGAACAATTATTTGGAAAAGGAACTTAATGTCTAGGTTGAGTATGGTAGATATAGTGCCTGGTGTTTTCACTATACTGTCTTCTTACACCTGAAGATGGAAGCTTTCTCTTCACTTTCCAGGTAAGACTCCAACTAACTAACTGCAATACATTCATACACGTATCCAGAGAAAGACTTGGAGCCTTAGATAATTTTTACTTCCCTTTTTATATTCTCCGTTAAGCTGTCATCACTGTTACTCTAAAACATTTCAAGTAATATGGTACATATATTTTCACAGTATTGAGATGCTCTGTTTTAGAAATAAATGCATTTGGGAAAATTACCTCAAACACCACACTGTAAGAGTAGTCAGTCAAAAAAAAAATTATGTCAGGTGCTTTATTATTGCTTTCTAGTCTTCATTTTACTAGTGTCAAAGAAAAGACATGGGTCAGTAGCTTCAGGAAAAATGCAGCATCCTGTGTTCCAAATTTTATTATAAACCTTGTGTCAAAAGGGAACATGGGGTCAGAGTCTCCTATCCTATTAGTGACTGTAAATTTGCTAATGCCAGTTTTGACAAGAAATGGATGTGGAAGCAGGACTGAGTTTGCCCTCCCAAAACACTGAGGAAGCACTGATGGTTGCATAAAGACTTGTGGTCAGGGAGGGGAGGTTAAGGGTAACCTGGATGTGACAATGAGTTTCTTCTGAGAGGAAGACAGTATTGGAACAGAAAACCAGAGGTGAGAGACTGAGACTGCAGACAGCAGTCCCAAAGGAAGGTAGTCCTGCAGATGGTGGGCACAGCTGGCTCCGGTGCCTCCCCTGGCACTGCTGGCACGGATGGCTGCTGCCAGTTCCAGCCTTGTTCTTGGTCCCAGCCATGCCATTGCACTTGAATGCAGCAAGTACAGTTCTTTGAGCTAAATAAAATCAGAAGAAATTGCTGAACTGATGACATTAGCACAACAATGTCATCGCTTGCTAGCCTTCCAGTACCATTTGATTCCTCCAGCTCCTCTCCATTTTTCTTGCTTCTCCTCTCTCCCAGGAATTGGGTGATTAGGCTGTGTGCTAAGCATGAACTAATACTTTCATATGCAATTATTATTTACTTTAATATAATCATACTAATTTTGTGCTTCTAGGAGAGAAAATTGCAAAGTTGGAATGAAGATAAGTGAATTTTGGGGCCTGGAGAAAGCAGAATGGGTGAAATGCAAAATAGGATACCTGAGCACAAACCAACAAATAGTGGCTAAGGAGTTGGCACATTAATACCCATACTTGTGGAATCATGAGTTGATTTATAGCAATGCAAAAGAAATAATACAGGATTTTTTTCCCCCCCTAAGTTATCTCTGCCATCCCTCCACAAACAACAGTATTTTTAAGAGACTTTAAAAGCATAGGGAGTTGCCGTTTCTTGTTAAAGTGAATGGGTACTGCTTAAGAGGTATGTCAGTCTCTTCTTTCTTCTTTGACTGTTTTCTTGACTTTATTTCTGTTACTGAAATGGCCAGAATCTGGCAATATATGCTTAGGAAACTTTACGTCTTGATTTCCATTTAAAAATTTAAATCCCCAGTTAGAAAGTAGTTGCTGCTTCTTCACTTTTCCTGAGACACACAGCTATGAAAAAAAAAGTCAAACATCCTTTAATACCTGATGATTAGATTCCACGAAAATCAAGAGTTAATCACTAAAGAACCAAAATAAGAGCACAGAAAAACACTATAGCTTGACCACAGAAAAATAATAAAATTCATGGTCAAACGATTCAGATTCAGCAAGGATACAAAAATATTTAAAAATTAAAAGATTAATTTCCTACAGTTCCATATAAGATAGAAGACATTTTACACAACTATAAATTGTAAGGAGTATTTAGCAAAGTTTGCCATGAAGCATATTCTCAGGTATATTAATATTTTGATTAACTTAGGACATGACTAATAGCTAGATTCAGTAGATCTTGCATAGGAAAAGGAAAACTCAGTGAGTTGTAATTAGCTGATATTCAAGAGAGTTAGGAGTTCTACAGAAATTCTAAGACTATCAGAATAGAGGCTTTTCAGGTTCTCAACCTCTCTGCAGTTCAGCTGTTTAGCTATCCAACAAAATTAGGAAGATATCTAGACTAATGTGTGAGGAAATATAGCCAGAGACTGCATTTTACAGAAAACTTATAATGAGAGATGAAGTAAGGATCTAATAGTCATAACATCAAGGCACAATATTTTCTCCAGATGTCCCCTATTGCTAATTTAGCCAGTAAACATAGATGCAATAGTTGCATTTCAATTAAAAGTAACTGAAAATTCCATGTTTTTTTTTCCTCTGGTATATAAATGTATAGACCTATCTACCTAACATAGCCACATCATTAGAACTAGAACTACTTGTCCCTTGATTATGAAAAACATAGAATGAAATCCTCTCTATATGAAAGTCAGTACGACATGCAATTATCTTACAAAGTTCTGAAATATTACAGAGCTAGTCTATAATAGTTCAGCTACAATGTTGATATTGCAATTTTTCATTACATGTGTCCTTTACCAGTTTCTGTAACACTTCCAAATCACAGTGAAATGGATCAGCTGAAGTGGTAAATTATTTTTAAGTTCCTTATCTTACTACTACCTCTTTTGCTCAAATTCAGAAATTAAACAGGAATATAATATCATATTTTTAATTATTAAAGCTGCTCCTTTTATGAAGATATGCAAGTCTTTTTCTCCAGGTTCACTAGGAAAACAATATGAAAAAGTTAGCGTCGCTATTTGGTAGGTAATCAAACAGTTTAAGATGTTGGTTTAAAATTAATCTTTTCAAAGATCAATCAATTTTTGCAATTTCCTTACAGTCCATAATACAGTATTCTTTTAGCACATTGAAGATATGTAGCATTCTTTTAATCCTAAGTACATTTTACCTTCTTACAATTAAAAATCAAGCTCATTATCTTACCCACCAACAATATTGTGCCTTTTTTTCCCAATTTTAAGTAGCTAATACTCCACCCTTACTGCCTGATATAATTAAATGATTACAGGTGCAATCCTATGCAAGTTATTCTGGAATTGCATTGTGTTCTTGTATTTAAATACAATGTAGATCTATAATAAATTATGATTTAAAATTGAGTTTGTATACTTGCTTATTTTATCGTTATCATATCTCTACTGAGAGCAATGGCAATTTAGCAAGGTAATAAAATAAATTGCTCTCTGTAAGTCCTAAGAAACCCCATAAATCACTTCTCAGAAATTTATTTCAAATAATTTAACTGATTTAATTAACCTTAAAGTAAACACACTAATTAGGTACTAGTGAAAGAAAAATTGGGACATGCTGGGATAATGAAAACAGTGGCAAAGAGTGATTGAATTATCTTTAATCTCATGTTTCAAGGGAATCATCATGAATAAATCTTATATTCATTATTTTTAGAAAATACTTTAAAGTAGCTGCCACTCCCGATAGAAATATCCATCCGGGTAATTATTTTTCCTTCCTTCCTCCCCACAAACCTCTCAAATCCCAGACAAACCAGAAAATAAAAATTGACCAGTAAAAATCAATTCATGGAAAAGGCTTTGTTCCCCAAAAACATTGCAAGCCTGGCATCAATCAGTAGATTCTAGGAACTTCTGAGAATACAGACGGAATTATTGATGGCCTCACATGCACCCAGCACTGATAAGCATGCATTCTTTAGCAATGAATTAAAGCTTTTATATTTAACTTGTAGAGTCAAGAAATACTAAAGAAGAAGGTTTCGGCTCAGAACCATGCATATCAGCATCATTAACATCCCTGTTTACCCCATCACCATAACTTGATCATTAGTTCACTTAACTAGAGAATAATATTTCAAAAATCATTTTCCTGCCTTGTCTGAAGATTAAATACCTCACAGAGAGGATGCATGTTTCCATTTTTGTGGTGACCAAGTTCAAAATGAACAGTATTCACGATGAGCCTATTTATTTGTACGCAATTCAACAAACTCTGTGTATGGACCAAGATGTAGAAGAATTTCTTACTGCAGAATAAACACTACTGAACATTAAATTAGGGTTTATTTGTATATTCAGAAGTATATGATATCTACTGAGCTAGATACTCATATGAATAATGCATTTCCACTAAACTTTCATTGAAGCAATGCTGATTGACTATCATAAATTATCTTTAGCATTCTATTTTCTTTGATTCTTTGTTCAAGAAGAAAAAAACCTCATGAGAATGTATTTTTTTTATAGTCTTTCAATGGTAACAGACAATTTAGGGAAAATATTCTTTGCACTCCTGCTGGTAATCCTCATTTGTGTATATGTTATCCAAAGATGAATTATTTTTTCTGAAGACAAAAACTCTAGCTGATTTCTCTGATAAGAGATGCATTGCCTGCATGGAAGTGCCATTTAATGCATAACACAAGCAGTAACATATTTTTCTGAAGATCAGCCCTAATAGCTGAAGGAAAAATAAGATTAATTTGCTGTCCACATGTTTCTTCCATATATTTTTGTCTTCTGATCTCAAGGTTTCAGAAAACATTGAACTAAATAGGAACTGAGCAAAAAAACAATTTAGGAAAATGGTTTAGAAACCAATTTTTTAAGCATATGCTAAGGTGATTTCTTGATGAAAGGAGAGACTTTGTTAGAAACTTTAAAAAGTTAAAATTAAATTATAAAACTGACAAGTTTATCAACTTGTTTCATGAAAAGGCATATTCATTTCTAGATGTCAAGTAATCATGACTACTGTTACTTTAAAAAGTAAAAGAGAGAGAACAGAGCATGTTGTTTAGCTTAAAGTGTAAAAGTCATCCTGTGCAGAGATGTGGCACAGAGAACATGAAAATCCTTAAGTTTTATACAAGTACAGGTTCTTTAAAAAACTTGGTAGAGCTTGCTCAACAAGGTGAAATTTATCTCTGAAAAAGATGCTGTTTATATGGTTAGATCAGTAGCTGAAATAATCATCCTGATTCAGGTATTTGTCAAAACACATACAAGTATAAGTGACCAAAAGGTGAAGGAAAGTAAATTGAAATTCTTCACTGGATTTGGTTGTTGGATTTTACTGCATACAGATTACAAACATTCAAATGTTGCAAAGGTTCTGTTGTTCTCTACCTCAGCTTACATTTTACTTAGCCTGATCTTATTCCCCATAATGAAAAGAAAATACAACACACAGTTACCTTGTACCTTTCATACACTAAAAAAATAAATAAATAAAAAAAAATCTGTAGTTTGTTTAAGCACCTACACTTTAGATGGGTGCTCTTAAATAGCCTTTTAGATAGGGCTGCTATATGTCATTGCAAGAAACAGCCATAAGGTAAACCAAGCATCAAATAGACTGTAAATCTTTTTCCTTTACACTGATAAGCCACTTAGTGCAAGGTTGTGTAGATGACACAGGTTTTCTTTACTAAAATACTTCTGGAAGTAGACGTGTCCTAATGCAGGTCTGCAGAACCATCAACTACGATTGGTTTGTTTGAAAATCTATTGAAATAAGAGTAAAAATGTGCATTGTGATGTAGAAAGATGTTTTGCAGGGAAGTAGAAAAATAAGAAAGCTAATGTTTTTTTTCATTATTTGTTGATTTTATAAATTAACTTATATCCAACCCATCAAAACATCTTGAGGGTCTCAGTCTTCGTAACTTTTAGACTCACAATTTCTTTCCATCTACCCAGCTTCATCTCCTATTTCAATAATAAAACACTAGTATTCCTTCCTCCTTTCCCACTCCCTCCCCCAAAAAACCAAACCAAACAAAAAAAGAAATCCAACAAAAACTTAAGCCCCTGTTTCTTGAGAAACCCTTGCAAAACAATGTCAGGTTTGCCATTGTCCTGGGTTCAGCTACAGCAGT
>NW_009923320.1:0-21894 GCF_000696875.1 Nestor notabilis
GTCCATCAGTTCTGTAGCCCCATCATAGGAGACCACCAAGTTGGTCAGACAGGATTTGCCCTTAGTGAAGCCATGCTGGCTGTCACCAACCACCTTGTTGTTTTTCATGTGCCTCAGCATTCTTTCCAGGAGAATCTGCTCCAAGATTTTGCCAGGCACAGAGGTGAGACTGACTGGTCTGTAGTTCCCTGGGTCTTCCACCTTCCCCTTCTTGACAATGGGGGTTATATTTCCCTTCTTCTAGTCATCAAGAACTTCACCTGACTGTCATGACCTCTCAAATGTGATGGACAGTGGCCGAGCAACTTCATTCGCCAGCTCCTTCAGGACCCGTGGATGGATTTCATCAGGTCCCATGGACTTGTACACGTCCAGAGCATAACCTCTACCAGCCAAACTAAACTGTATCAGTTTTAGACTCAGTTTGGAGGCTGTCATATTGATATATTCCATTTTTTATTATTATGGAAGTGAATCCAAAGTGTAACATGCTCGAATATAAACATAGAACTCATATAACCTCTGTGAACTCATAATGAAATGTGTAACTGCACTTTGCATTAAAGATGCTGTGATTTTTAGTTTTGATTCAGAAACTACATTCACGTCATCCAAATGAAGCCCTGTACCAATGAGACATATGTTGCTGTGGTTTTTACTACTGCATCTTGGATATAATCAGTCTATTTGCATAACTCCCACTAAATGTGCTTATGTCATGGAACAGTTATGTGGAAATGACTGCCTTGAATGTGGGGACAACCCCTTCTGTTCCTAAACCACAGACACTAAGGCAGGAACAGAGGGACAGGAAAGATCAAGATGCAAATCACTTCCTTTGAATTTGCACTTCACAGCTCCTAGATGTGGAAAACTGGGCATTAATAATATAAAGGGGCAGAAGACAAATAAACCAAGGACTGAGAAATTTCAGTCTCTGAGCCGTACAGCCTGATATCTTTTCCTCCACAAATTTCCCAAGCCTAAACCATTCTGGGCTCAAGCTTTGGATGCTTTATGTGAATTACATCCTTTTGACAAATTTCTCTAGCATATTGACACTGGGCAGGATCCAATGAATGAAACATTACATGAAACCAAGAGACTGACAATAACAGGGGGTAGCAGAATGTCCTTATTTCAGCTAGGATAGTTAGTTTTCTTCCTAGTAGCTGATGCAGTGTTGTTCTCAGACTGGCTTTAGTCTAACAACAATGCTGATAACACACTGATGTTCTACTTGTTGCTAAGTAGCACTTACCTTGATCAAGGATTTCTCAGTCTCTCACGCTCTGCCAGTGACAAGGGGCACAGGAAGCCACAGGGGAGCAGAGACAGGACACCTGACCCAAACTGGCCAAAGGGGTATTTCATACCACAGCACGTCATGCCCAGTATATAAACTGGGGGGAGTTACCTGGAAGCAACTAATCACTGCTCGGTCCAGGCTGAGTATCAGTCAGCGGGTGGTGAGCAATTGTATTGTGCATCACTGCTAGGTTTTTTTTTCCTTTCCCCTTTTTAGCTTTATATTCTCTCCTTTTGTTATTTTCCTTATTATTAGTAGTATTATTAGTAGTAGTAGTATATTGTACTTTAATTATTAAACTGTTCTTATCTCAACCCACGGGTTTTACATCCCTTTGATTTTTCCTGGAGATGGAAAGGGAGGAGAGGGGAGTGACCAAGTTGCTATATAGTGCTTAGTAACCAGCTGGGTTTAAACCATGGCACAGACTGTGATCCTAAGTCACAGACACAGACATCTGCCAACAAGGTCAAAGAAGACCATGTCAATGCTGAGAGCATCATCCAGTTAGATGAAAATCTGGACTCTGCAAATGTCAAGTTGTCAAGGATGCATATATCACTGGGGTGTGATCTGAATGCTATGCAGTTGTATTCCAAATTAAAAATAAAAACAAAAAAACAAACCAAAGCAAAAAACCACCAATACTCCCCCCCCAAAAAAAACAAACCAAAAACCCCAACATAGAAAAAAAACCCAAAAACAAACACTTAAAAGCAGAGGTAATAAACCTACCAAAGTCATTGTGATTACTACTGAGTAATAGAAGTCATGAGGAATTTGGATTTGGATCACAAAGAACATGAATCCTAACTAAACTCAGTCCATATTTCATGTGGAGAGAACTTTATTTCCTTGTGGGTTGCTCTAACTGCCTTTTGTCAAGCTGTTTTGCCAGGTTTTGCACTGACTGCACTGTGTCAAGATGCAACCAAGTGGTTGGTATGGAAATGTAGTGCTAGAAGTGTGTTTCATGAAATGTTTCAGACAACTGGAATCGCATACTAGTACAGACTCCCTAGGCACTGAGTTCAGTGATCTGTAGGCACCTTCCTGAAATGCCATAAGAATGTGCAACTTGCTTGGCACAGCCATTTCTACTTGAGAAAAGATTCCTTCTTGTCTTGAAATCTTGCTCAAACCCTGAGAGATTTTGAACACTCTTAAGAATACCAATACACTCTCTCTGTCCACGTTCAAGTTCTGATGTAAAAGAGGAAAAACATATCCTCCTGGAAACAAAACTTTGTATCAGAAAACATGGGGTAGGTAGGGAGAGGGCAGAGGAAGAGAAAGATAAAAAGGAAATAAGAAGTGGAGAATTCCATTTTTTTGCTGCCACAGGGAAGCAGAAGAATCTGTAGAGTAAATATGTCTCAAAGATAACACTCCCTGTCAAGTTTCTTTTCAAAATGCTTTAGAGATATCAGAAAATCTGTCCAACAAGTGGAAATTAAGTCCCAAAATGTCTTCAGAGTGATTTAGCTGCCCTGTAGTACCCTGAGGGCTTCCAGTTGCCACATGGAAAAGGTGAGAACCACTCCTGTTACCAATGTCAGTCTCATGCAGATTCTGTTGATAATGTACAGCATTTAAAATGGTTCTAGGCACTTAGGCTGAAGGATCTGATTTTTCCCTTGTATCACAAGACAACTCAAACATCACTGTTATAGTGACATACATTTATTTCCATGCAACTTTCAAAGTCTGTCTTAAAACTGTTATGGTTCCACTTTCTTGCGTGAAAGGAAAGTAAGCATCTGATGATTAGAAAATTTTTCTAGTTTAAACATAGTTATGACATATTCATAACTGTTTAACTCGCACCTCCGCTACCTTATTGTTTAATCACTTGGGCTTACAAAAATCTACAGAATGAACTTAGGCTGTTCCCCACCACCAGTTTTGTAGGTAGGCACATCAACCTATTTGTAATTCCCCATATTCAACAGGCTCAAAGCTTTCCTAGCATTTTAGACATTTGTACTTCTGGCTTAAATTCTTTGCATATAGGTGATCAGATCTGTGCAGAATAATACAATGAGATTTTACTTTGTAGACTGGTGCTAGGACATAGCTATGTTTGTTTAAAACACCTTGCCTTCTGCATTAGTTTTTTTGACAGTTGCATCAGCATAGCAACTCTAAATAATCCCATGACCAGTATCCTTAAACTTCATCATCACTGCAACTGATGAACACTTCATAATATTGAAAATTCTTGTTACAAGTGCCTGAGTGCATGACTTCTCATTTTGTGCTCCAAGATTTAGTTCCCACTTCTATTGCTTGTCCACAAGGTCATCCTGTATTTCCCATATGATACTTTCGCCAGTTGTAGTAGCAGTTGGTTACCACATGCCTACACTTTTTGCACTGAGACTTCCAGGGTTTTTTCTTTTTAAGTTGAATATTTGTTAAGGATTTCTGCCTGAGAGGCAGAGCACAACACCTGGTACACGTACTGCTCCCTGGCTATCTGAGCAACAGAGATGTGACCCTGTTCCATGTCTGCCCTGCTCCTGGGGCCAGGATTGCAGGGACTCCCAATTCTCCTCTAAATCTGAGGGTGGGAAGCAGAGGTAAAATATGAATTTCATACCCAAAGAAAGAAAAAAGGCTGAACGGGTCTAAACTTGAGGAGTTTTTTTTGTTGTGTGTGCAGTTCATATTAGTGTGAGTAGGCAGAGACCCTTTCAACTTAACTCTGGTTTCTGGGTATAGGAGAGGGACATGAATGGTTTCGATGGTGCTGCAGCACTTGAAGGGACCCCCATAAGCAAGAGAATGTGAAGGGTAACCAGTCAGAGCTAGGTGTTTTTGAACATCCTCTGTACAACACCACAGTGTCTGGAGAGGAAAGCCATCACACAAACAAGGCTTCCTGTTCCCTGCTTCCCTCCCAAACAAGTCCAATTCCTTTTTTAGGGATATATGCTACATTCCTTTATTTTGTTGCCAGGAATGTGACAGTCAGCATGCATCATCCATATATTTCACCTATATGTGTATGTGACTGAAATCTATTTCGTCTGAAATCACCTTGCAAAGCAGAATATTCTAAAGAAAACCCCTAGCCACCAGGCTGATGATTCTCCTCTAAGTATATGATCTCACAATTTTCCTTTTAGTTTCTTCCCCCCATATTAATGGTCATCATCTCAGTCTTACATGATGATTTACAATAGGACACTGCAGGAAAAATTTAAGATAGATTAGGTGCACTGCATTAACCTTGCCAAAGAAATCAGTTATCTGATATAAAGAAAATATTAAATTAGTCTCACACAATCTACTTTTGATAAAGCTACACTGTATTTTATTATTTTCATTTGCTTCCATGTGCTTAATCATACTTTTCTACAAAAATCTGTTTAAGACTTGACACAGTACTGAATAAAAAATTCTGCATTAGAAAGGTCTCTCTGTTCCTCTCTACATACCACTTATCCTCCCTTGGTTAAAATACAAATACTGTTCTGCCACTGCCTATTTCTAGCTTTCACCAACACATTAAATTTCTTGGTATGTTAAAATTATATATTTGCAGTTTTTTGCTAATACTGTCAATTTTTGCTAATACTTCCAATAGTTTACAGCAATTTCCCTTCCTTCCCCTATGTCTTTTCATGAAGTAGGGTAAGTTTAGCCTCTGTGTAGAATGTTACAAAACCCCTATTCCCATTTTCTGTCCTGATTTCCACTACAAAATCCATCATTCACCGTTTGCAAGTATCCATTGTTTAGTGAAAAACATCCAGAACTATAGGAGATTCTCTTATCCAAAGCGAATCACTAGAACTAGGATAGGATATGGCAAAATTTGTCTGCCAGATTTTCATACTAATAATAACAAAGTTTTTGCGAGATTGAGCTTTCATGGAGCATTTTTATCCCCTCCAATACTTTCAGCAAACATACAAATGAATTAGGTACAACTCTTCCGTCAACCTGAAAATAAGACCACAGTATTTACAAGCTCCTAAAGGATCATATGTATGTTGTAGGTCAATCTTAAAACAGTGAGACATTCCTAACATTTCCCTGTATACAGCGTTATTTTCACTTGCTTAAAAAATCTTCAAGAACAAATATATTCAAGGTAAAAGTTCCAGACCTTTCTTCCTAAGAAGAAATTTGCACTAAGATTTCATACATGAGTGAGGTGGACTGAGAATGGCTCACTCACTGCTGAACTGTGCTAATGAAAGGTTACACACGTTCGCTTCCTTCACAGCTGGAATGAGAGGAGAGATACCTAACATGGCTGGTTTCTAACACCGCCAGTCAAATTTCATGTCTGCAACCTGAGGCCAAAAAAAAATAAAAAGAACAATAAAAAAGATTATAGAAGTGGTATATGCACTAAGAAAACCAAACCAAACCAACCAAACAAACGAAAAAAACCAACAAAAAAAAAAACCACAAAAAAAACCCCAACCCAAAACAAAACAAAACAAAACAAAAAAAAAACCAAAAAAACAAAACCCAAAACAGGAATAGTATTTCAGGGCCATGTAGAAGGAATTATCTATTTAACATGCATGCACAGTGACGATGGCTGAGAGTGGGGTAAGTGACCTGTTTCTTGCAAACACTAGTGATTCTATCATTATCAAACAGGCACAAATTTGTATTTGTCCTTGTGCTGTCATTGATGTTGATCATCTGGATGTGCACATTTAGCCATGTCCCAGTAAAACAGTGCGTATTTGTTAATTATGAAAATAATTAATTGAATTTAATTGTAATTTTATTTGCGATTCCTGTTGCCTGGAAATTGTATTTAGAATTAAATAAAAGTATCAAGAAACACAAATGTTGATAGTTGCAGTCATCAAAGCTCAAGCTGGTTTCTGATAATTTCTTGGAAGACTGATGAAAAGACTGAGTTTCCACTATCCAGGACTCTGGGACAGTCTCACTCAAGCCAGTATTACTAGCTTCTGTGTTGTGTAGTAGAGAGGCAAATGTCCCATTTCAGTGGAGGAACCAGCAAGGAGGGCTTACAGGAACTGAGACTTCAGGCTGATGGTGGTATGTGAGGCTCTGCCTAAGAGAGCTATGAGACTTTCTGGCACTGCACTGTTTAATTCTGCTCATACCAGGGTGGGTCTAACCTGGACACAGACAGGTTTGATCAGCAGCCACTTCCCAAGGCTCTGGGCTTTTTGAACATTCACAAAAAATTGTTGAGAACAAATCCTCTATGTACTTGCTGGTTTTACTTTAAATTGTCCTGCAGAACTAAATGAATGCTTGAAAAAAGAATACCACTAAGGTGAGCTGGTTCAGAAGCCAAGGGGGAAAAAGAAAAAAGACATAAAGGTGAATTTCAGCTGAGATCATGCTACTGGCCTGAACAGGATAATAAGCAATGATAAAAAATGTACATTAGTGCTTGCCCTCAGTGTAGAAGGCTGAAAGAAACATCAGATGGTCTGAAGCCAAGAAAAGAGCAAACAATTACTACGGTCTGGGGAAGTCTTCAGCAAACATCAATTATTGCAGACCAACACTCTGCCTACTGCTTATCTTTTTATACTCACAGGCAAAAGGTGAATTGAGGTGTGTTGCTGCAGGAGTGTCATGGTACTACTGAATTAGTTTATAACTGACATAATGTGTTGCAGGGCTTTAAGAAATTATGTTCCCCTAACTCTGGGGGGCTGGGGCTTACATCAATGCACTGTAAGAACTACAGAAGCATAAAACATAACTTGCCAGAAAGAATCCAACACTAAGGACTATTTCCTTCAGTTCATTTGAAGGAAGTCAGGTTTTTTATTTATTCCACATTTCTTTATATATTTGCACAACAAGATTGTCTGTTGTAATGAAGATTCAAATTGCAAATATACCAATAAACCACTTGATTGTCTTAGATACAATTTCTAAGGAAAAATATTTCCCAGAACATAACTATATTATACACTGATCCAGGCAGAAAAAAAGAGACACTTTTCCTCAAGATCTGGCTACAGAAGAGCACAGCAACAGTTGTAAAAAGGCTTTATCGTAGCTTTCCCTTCAACAGTGTCACACTTCAGAAAAGTAGAAAGGAACAAAAACAAACCTTGCAAAGCCTAAGTGCTAATCTCACACAGCATTAAAAGCTTAATGAACAGCATGGATTGAGCAATGTTTGCTTATAACAATTAGTAAGATCAGGCTGGTAAACTCAGAAACACAATGGCTTGTGAAGTTTAAAGGACTAGAAATCATGGCTACCACTGATGTTGTATATCTTGTTGCTGTGAAATAAGGGGGAAATGGCAGAGAAAGCTGAGTTCTCAAAAAGTAACTAGTTGCCAAAAGTACACAGTGCTAGGAAATTGTGTTTATGGGGGTTTACCCATCACTGCCTTCACTGACTATGAAGGCTAAGGGTACACAGTTGATGAGTTTTCTAAATGAATAAATAATTGATAAATGAACGTAGTTGTATCCTTTAATGAAATACAGATGGCATGTGATCAAATACACAAAATAGAAAACATTGGTTAATTATTTATTTCTTGCCTTTGGATGCTTGAATGTGTCCTCTTTCTGGTGTTCTATTCTTCTCTAAACACTTTGTCTGCATTGCTAAGGAAGTCAGGCATGTGCCAAAAGTGTGTTAATGTTTCCTAGTCAGGCATGGTTTCTAGATTTGGCTATGAAAATTTTGTTCAGTTCCTCATTTCAGAGCAACCAAGAAAACACTATGTGGTGGCTCAAGGTATTTAATAATTTGAGAAGTGTTTTCACTGATAAATAAAGAGCTTTTTGCTGCTTTAAAAAAAAATAAAAAAAAATTGCTATATATCTTTATGTTTAATGGTAGAGAAAGAAGACTGACATATTTAGGAAGCATTGTCCGTGTAGGTACAGAAATGCTATTAGTGATGGACAGATCTAGTAATGTGTGATAACCATTAGAATATATAACAGTTTAAACAGGTAAATGTTTTGATCACTAATTCTAATTTTACTGTGGAAAGACTGCTAAAATAAATGTATTTTCGTTAGAAAACTATTACAAATCCTAGTAACACTCTGTTTATTGGAAGTTCTCCCAGTGCTAACAAGTCTGTGGTGGAAGTCTGAAAAAGAATTCATCTCTTCTGTCTCCAGCTGGATCTGAAGACTATTTCCTTTGTTTATCACTCAGCTTCTTCTGAGATAAGCATTTAGGGTCTTCTTTTCAACATTTCCCGAACACAAGTCCCTCAGTGTAATATTATTTATTTCCACTCCAAACCGCCTTTAATTAACGGCAAAAATAATGCCCCACAGAAAAAAAAGAAAAGATAAAAAAAAAAAAGATGACCCACAGATATAAAATATTTGAACAAAGGTAGAAAACAAACACCTTCGCATCTTACTAACCCAAAGTTAGTAATGGTATGGAATCCGATTTAAACAAAATGATTCTCTATCATATGCTCTCTGCAAGAAGTGCCTAGCAATCACCCTATCACACTTTCTTTCCCTGTTAGTCTTTAGGATTTAGGTTTACTAAGATAAGCCATTTTAATTTAGCAGAAAAACTTGGGTTTTCTCAAGTTTCCCAAGGGGAAACAAACCCAAAGCTTTACTACAGATGTAAACTTATTATTACTTCATTCCTGTCAGTAGCTCTAAAGTAGTGAGATTACTACTGTTAAAATTATTCCAAGCATTCATAGACAATTTTAAATGAAAATTTTCCTTGTTTCTAAGTGATTTATTTTGTGCTTTCCACAGACATTTTAGACGTTTTAGTACAATGGAACAAATGTCCTGCAGTTGCAAGTGCTGAAACAGAGTATCTTAAGCCGCTCTTGACGAATATTTATGAAGAAACTTTTCAAATGAGTAGTGGTAATTTTTACACAAAACGTGCATCTAAGAATTAATGTGGTCAAGAAAAATAACAATATAACCAATTCTTCAAGTTGTAAATACTGAAATCATAAACCATTTTAATTTCAGTGCAGAACTAATAAGCAACTTATATCCAAACCCAAGATTTTGCTGAACAACTAATAATTTCAAATACAGTAGAATTTCTTAAAAGTTTGTAAACAAATTCAGTAAAGTCTAAAGAAATGCAACATGGTACCATGTGGTACCTGGGGAGAGAGGCAACAACTTAAGAACACCCATTATGGCCAAGATGTTTAAAAACAGGTGTTGAACCAGAATAAGATAACATGGGCTGTTTGAAAGGATTAGTGTTTGATTTGTTTCATTTAGTAGTTCTTTTAATAATACTGGTATAATATTCCAAGCTATATACTGCAGACTGGAGCACGTGCCTCAAAGAAGACCAAATTAGGAAATATTTATCGTTGCACAGTAGGTTCATTAACAAGCTGGCTTACTCTGAGGACTGATTATCTGAAAAAAAAAAGATACAAAAGTTAAGGTCATGCACTTGGAGGTAATAATTTCTGCTACAAGCTGCAGGCTTCAATTTTAAGCATATGAAGAAACAAAAAGATGTGTTTATTTAAACAGAGAATGACTACATGTTACTAACATAAACAGTCTGTGAAGCAAAGAAAATTAAAACCTAGTATATTACAAAACATATTCCTGTAAAGGAATTACTATGAATTTGCAAAAAAATTCTGAACCTATATTCCAAGAAGAAAAGTTTAGAAAAAATTGATCCAGTCTTCTAGGGTGGCCTTGAAAATTGTGTTTACTGGGTGGCCAATAAAAGATGATGGTCTATCTAACATGAGAATGCTAAAAAAGCAGTTGGCTTCCCCAACCTAAGTGACAAAGGCTGTATTCTGTAAATATGCTCAATAACAATACATATCAAACACCAATGAGCAAAAGAACTCTAAGCTAAAATAGAAATAAATAGGCATAAGTTAACCATGAGTGCTTTAGAAAACAGTATGGTGACAACCCTGCAGAAATGGGGCTCCAGAGGAGCACTTCCAAACAAGTAGTCAGAATAAAAACATATAAAAGAGCTAACTAAAAGTGATGCTTGGTGGGTTTATGAAAGGTATTATCCAGCATGGTTTCCAGCATTATCAGTCAACAAGCAGGAACTTCCAGTGTACTGACATAAATTCCCTAGGCTTTCTCCTTTCATGTGCTTTTGTGTTGAAAACATATGAAGGCATATTCAAGTCCACATATATTTTTTTCCAATTCACCTTGCAAAATGGATGTTTGCAAAGCAGATATTTGCAGCAGGATAATAAAATCTGCACACATTTTCATGAAGAGGCTGTATGTAAGGCTGCATAGTACTTCAAACTGTAAGTCACTTTTGCCCCATTTTATGAGCTTAATGTTTCATTTTTAGTTCCTGTGTTCATTTTATATTAAAGTAAGTATGAGCACTACTGCCTTTAAAAACTACAGCTGTCTGGTGTTTCATTGTTTCTAATTAGGGAGTTTCTTTACTTTCATGCCTGCCCATAAGTTGTATTACTGTTAATGGGAATTCTGTTTGTGCACTGATCTGAGAACAGACCCCTTAGATATCATGTAAATAGCTTTACAGTTGACTGGCCATTGCTGACCAACTGAGCAAACTGATATCCTCATGCACTACTTATCAGAAGTTGTAGATAGACTAATATTATTTTTTTTTTTTTCTTATGAGCTCTGAGGTCAGGGTGAGGGGAAATAAGTAGTTTAAATTAGGATAAAGGTGCCATCCTAACCTAATGATCAAATTTAGCCTCCCAAAGCTGTTCGAGTTAGATATTTCACCTACCCTAGCTAACAGGGAAAGGGGGATTCACTCCCAGAGAGAATTTAGCTGTCTTCTGTAGGCTAGTTAACCTGGCTCCATCCACAACTAAGGAGGAAAATCACAGGGAATAAACCTCCTCCTGGAAACATCTGCCTTTTTTCCCAGTAACTGGATGACTAGTACAGGATGTTTTTCTTTTAATGACTAAAATAATGATCAGAATCACACCCAGAATGGGAGACAATTTAGGGGAATTCTTGAGTTATAGCTCTGTCTTGTAGAATATGCCTGAAAAAGTGTCAGCAACTCTCATTAGCCCTTTTCTGATTTAAATTATAAAAAATGCATGTAAAATTGCACTCCTGATTAAATAGATCATTTCTGAAATAGCAAATGTTGGTTAGAAGACAGATGATTAATGGAGGAATTCAGTGTCTAAACTGGAAAAGATCATTTTAAGAAACTGTTGCTATTCTAAAGGCAGGTGTTTTACATAGTATTAGCATAATTATTTATAGCTATGGTACTAGAAATCAGTAATTACTATGGAAATAATCTAGATTCCCTGCAGCACCCTCACATGATTTCTCAGTAATAAACTACTATGTTCTTTTTTCCAGGCATAGTGGAAACAGTCCCACATCAGTAAATAATGTTCTTTTCTATTAGTGTTATTATTTTGCTGTTTCACAGATAGGACACAGCAGCAAATTGAGCAGCAGTTGTGTGAATGCTTTTTAAAATAACCAAACAAACCTCTAAGCTTGTGATCTAACTGCCCTATAAGGCTGCTTATCATCAGAAGCCTGAGTGCACACATAAGGTTTATAGTGAAATGTGGGCCTATAAAATACGTTGAGGAAAACAAACTTTGCTGACCTAGAATATGGGAAATACAATCAGTCCTATGCACAGCTGTTGAAATTATAAAGAGAACCAATGCTAAACCTCTGATGTGGCCAAGATACTGGAGCTAAATTTTCGATTTTATCCTTTGTCTGCATTAAAAGTAATAAATAAGCAATTAAAAAAGGACCAATACATTAACAGAGAGGAGAAAAGGTTGCAAAGTAATTCATTTTCCTTCCTGAAAAGTGTAACTACTTGCATATATGATATACAAATTAATTCCTTTTTCATTCTAATGTGATGGCCCCCATTATTTTGTGATTCATTTGCTTCTCACACCTTTCCTTTTTGACTATAAGAAAACTAAAACCCAACAGCTTCATTAAATAAGGCTGTTACAATAAAAGCTCAAGTACTCTAGGCCATGGCAAGAGTCCCAAATAAACAGAGTAATAATACGAAAACAGTCGCAATGGGAGTTGAACTGACATCTGAGCTCTAAATAAAATGGGGATAAAAACATATTTTTAAAACAAACATGCCTAACTTCAAAAAAATTGGCTAAGGAGACACATTTTGCAGCATAGAGTGACCTTTAATTCTGTTTTCCCCTCCCTGAATCTTAATGCCTTAATTTTTCACCCTCCCTGAATGCTTTAATGTTCACACTGAGGGAACCTGCAGCGTAAGTCTACTTGCACATATATACAACATATACACATTGTTATGATTTTATCTCCTCAGCACAATTTAACTGGATTTATCTTCCATGTGTATGTGAGTCCCTTTCTTTCTCTTGTTCTCTTTCTTTCAGTCATGCAAAGAAATGAAGCCCCAGTGAATTTAGTCACCAGGTGGCTTTTGCTTACTTAATAGCAACAGCTTCAGAGCCTTATATCATTTGGGTTTTCTCAAATGCTGGACTTGTTAAACACTCATCAAACACAGGAAAAGTAAACCAGCATATTTAATTTCTTTTTCAATATGAAAGGGATGTGCGAAGAACCAACATGCTTCTAAGTAGGCAGTAACAGGTACGTGCAAAACATATTTACAGTACTTGAAAAATTTGAAAAAGAGAGCACTGCAGCTGATTATTCCTTTTGCTGGGTCTTTTGGTGCAGAATTGTCCAATATGCTGGGGGCAATAAGTAGTATTACCCACCTGGGATCCATTTACAAGGAGACAACCAAATAATTCATGTGTAGAAAAGATGTAAAGCTTGTTTTTGGAGAAAACACCATTCAAAAAATCAAAGCTGTATGGTGTGTAGAGTTAGTAAATCTTTTCTTAGTTGCAAAATTAGTGTCTAATTGCTAAGGATGTAAACTACATCGGCATAAGTCATTCTCACCAATTTGATGGGTGAAGGTAGAATTTTCAAACAGCAGGCTTCTCAATCTAGTTTTATTTCAATCAGCTAAATAATGAGATGGGAGTAGAGTTGCTTAACCAGGCCAAGGGAAGAAGAAAGCAGAATCATCTTAAAACACCAATCCTGGATTTAATACCTTATAACAAAACACTAAGCAGGTTAGCTTCATGGTTCAGCAATTTCTAAAAGCCGTGTCTACTCTTCAGCAGCTTATAGGTGGCCAGTGTGTAAGATCTTCCAATGAGATCTGATTTACAGCACTAACGGGTTTTGCTGCAAAAATGAAGAGCCAGAATGGTACACTGTTTTCTGTACATTCTGCCTGTACACACATACACTAAAAAAACCCCAAATCCTCAGGAACTGATTTGGCCCTCATGATAAGGATCTCTTGCATGTTTTACCGACATAAACAGGTCACAGTGATTAGAAAAGCTTACATTAGAACTCTGCAGTAATCTGGTTTGTTTTTTCTGGGTCAAAGTCAGAGTTTATCTTGTTAAGCTATCTAATTGAACACAGCCCATGTGATACAACAGGACTAAATGTATTAAAAGAGGAGGCAGTGGGAAGGAGGGGTGAATTTATTTCTGTGTGGTGCTGAGAGGGTGCAAGTTCCTGGCAATACCTAAATTGCCTTTGAAACAGCTATTTTCATTGCTGGAGAAAATGGTGTCTGGTTTAGGTAATCCGTTTTCTATACACACATATGGTGTTCAAAGGTAGTTTAGTATATTGTGATTGTGAGGTGGTATTTCACCTTTAAGCAAAATTAACATGTCTTCATCTTCGTTTCCCTGGGGCAAATATGAAATAATTTTATTGTTGTCAGATGAACAGTGGTAGATTTACATTGAGGTAACCAAGATTAAAGTAAGACCCCAAATGTCAAGGAAGTTAAAGCCAATAACAGCATGATTTAAACCACAGATGTGCAAACCAGGCCCTATGCAGATCTCAGTAAAGTGAATTATATATAATAACACTTATGGCTTCCTAGTACTATTAGATTTGCCTTTTTACATAAATGCTTAAGTTATGATAAAAACCAGAGCTGTGTCAGTTCTTTTCAGTCTCAGCACATTTGCTATTAGCATAAGAAATGCTGCTTATGGCAGAGGCAGCCATGCTTGAAATTTCTGAATTAATGGATTTGATTTCCTCTTGAGATAAACCATCAGCCTTGCGGTAATGGAAATAGATATAGTTGGTAAAACAAATAAAAAGCTGGCATGCAGATAAAATGGGTTTCAGTTTAAAATAGTAATGTTGTAATTGAAGTGAACAATTACAGGGTTGCTCCTAGGCACAAAAGGAATAGCGCAAAAATGAAGTAATGTTTTTGTTAAGTATAGTCATTTCATGAAAACGTAGAGCTGCAGATGTCACTGTCTGGAAAAAGGAAAACTATAGTTATTCTCCTTAGCTGAGATACTTTGATAACATTTTACTAATTTTAATAATAATTACTAATTTGAAACCTAAATTTCATGAGGGGAGAGGGGCAAGAAACAGGGAGAGCAAAAGCCTTACAACTGGTACCTTTCCAAAAAGGCTTGCTTGCTTTTCAAGGGTTTTTGGTTTACAAGGGTCATAAGCCTGCAGTAAGAAGTTTTGGAGGGCAGGAGGAGGGAAATTTTCTGTTTGCAGAAGAAGGCTCTCTTGTCTGCAGCCTTTCTCAGCACTATAGCATTAGCAATCTTGGGAGAGAAGGGAAGAATGCTGGCTGTGCTGGGTAAACACCAATGGGAAACTATGTGGTTCCCCTAGGGAAACAGGGTGGGGAATATCTCTTTAGCAGAGACATTTTGTCTAACTGGCTCGCACTTCTGACTGGGTTTCAGCTACATACACCACTGGGAAGAAGCAGGGACTTCCGGCATATGGAAGTCTTTCATGTTAACATGTAGAAGTAAAAGTAATAAAGCACACCAAACACCACTGATGTGTCACCTCAAATCTGAGAGTGCATTCATTAACTCCACCGCAACAAAATGCTCTGCTGTGTCCTATATTTCTGCTTGCTTTCTATGCATGACAGAAAATGTTCTTAATTCTTTTTTGAGATATATTAATTAACAGACTACAGTTAGTGACTTGACAGTCATCAAAGCACATAGCTCTTGCAACCTGGCACAGCAAATGCTGTCCATTCATTACATTTTTGTCCCCAGATTTTGCATTTACACCACTGCGTTGCGCAATTCAAGGCACGGCTGGTGGCTCCACAGCTATGTGGTCAATACACAGTTGAAATGTTTCGTAGCTGTACTGGCTTTGTGGTTCCAGCGACTTGGGGTCTGGCAGACAGCCTTCTGCAGGTCTGGGTCACTTGCCAAGGGCTGCAGCTGTGCCTTCTCCAGGAGCCCTTAATGAGAAGGCTCTAAATGCCATGGTTTGTTACCATTTGTTATGTAATTATATCAGCTTCCAGTGTCCTGCGTGGTATTACAGACACAGACAAAGTTCCCACATATAAATGAATTTTCCACTGTAACAACTTTATCAGGTATGTCTGTACTGCAAGATATAATAGCAGCCTATTTCCATATGTCACTCTAAAGTGCTCACGCTGAAATTTTACTGCTTTTTTCACTGTCTTACACTTGCACACTGATGCAGTACAGGTGGATTTCTGATTCATCAAGTGTTTCTCTTCCATGAGGAGACATTTTTTGAAACAAATTAGCAACAAGTGCATCATGGTTTAAACATGTTGATTACTTTGTTTTAAAAGCGCTTCTGAACATCATCTTTAAGCAAGATGATGTGCATTCGTGGAATTCAACATACACTTAATCTGTGGAGGAAATAAATGTCTGATATAAAGATTCAAATCTTCATTTTCCTCCCTTGACATAGTGGCTGGTGACACATATATGTACTTTTTTTTTTTTTTTTCCCTTTGACAGAGTAATAAAAATCTCATTATCTCTGAATAGGCAGCAATTTCATTATCTAATCTTTTTACCAAAAGGTTAGTTAATTAATCAGAAACAAATCCTGATTATTATTTCAATAGAATTAGAAAGACAAATCACCAGAGTATGGCTAAATAGGGCAGGCCTGTGGTTTAACCTGCCTCATTTACATCCAAATACAATGATTGTCAGGAGCTCGCAGTGAGCAAACAGCCCCAAGAACATAAGCCAGCAGATGGTTTTCTCTCGTTGTTAGCCTTTCCTCTCCTCTAATGCCTCTGATCCCATTACCTCACTGAATCCGTTACCAGGGTAACTGTTAAATTGCTGTGAAAGGCATGGTAATAAACTAACCTGTCACACTGGCAATAAAAGCAGCAGAATTTTCCTGTTCACTGAACTTTTCAGCTCATCAATACTCACTTTATGGAGAAATTCACCACTACATACAGGTCAGCTGCAGGAATTGTTCCTTGAGGCTTTTGAAAAGTAAACCAAAGTTCACATAAACATTGGAAAGGTATAATTAAAAACTGGATTCAGAAATGCATACAGAGCTAATGCTTTGCTATTTACTGTAGGAAGTTAGTAGGAGATCAGAGGTGTTCAGATTGCTTCTTTTTAAAGCACACTTTATAAATAACCTTTAATAACTTTATAAATAACCTTCCTGCATGCAGGAAATAGATTAATCCAAAATCATTTTGATAATGTTTTAAACCATAACCTCCATTGCATCAGGCTGCTTACCTTTAGCAACTGTACTCTGACCTATTTGCTAAAGTGGATTTTGTTATCACAGAATAACCTGATGTCAAAAGTATTCATTGAGAAGTATTTTCCAGCATTTGTCTACATCCCATTGTTTTATAGACTTTTGAAGCAAGTTTGATATCTTTAACAGGTTTTTTGCAATATGTGGTTGTTTCCATTAATGAAACCTTATTGAATTTAATCCTAGAGAGGAAAAAAGCATACAGCCACTGTACCAGTCTTCCCATCTGTAAACCTTTTCCCCAGTTTTCTAGTAACATACCCTACTGCAATTTTGATCCAAAAAAAGAAGAGCAAGATTTCTTTTTATTTCTTCCCACATCTCTCTCTTCCCCCTTCAGCCTCTACCAAAATACATGGTAAGAGTTTTTTCCATCTGGCACATGCACTGTTTGCCACTGATCAGAGCTGAGTTTGAAAATGTCATGTGGAAAACCCTCCTGACTTTAATTAGGCTCACAAGAAACTGTAAGAACATGAATGAAAAAGAGAGTGCATATCTAATCCTTGTTATTAGCCTTTTGCAGACTCTACACTTTCAGCTCCATTTAGTAATGCCATTAATTATACAGCAGTAACCTTGGAATATATTGGAGTTTGCTTGTTGAGATAACTTCTCTCTCAGTCTTTTTTTTAAACTTGCAGATGCTTACAGCTTGTTATGAAAAATTGAAAGCATTTCTTTGACTGAGAGTAAGCATGAACTCTAGTGTCTATTCTAGCTGCAGGACATAAAAGAGAAGTGTCTTTAAATAGTAGCTACATTATATAGTCCTGAGATATGCATTTAAAGTAAAGCTTGTTGCAAATAAAACTTTGCATACAGTCTTAAACTTTAGATAACAACATTAATGACGGTGCTCTTTGTCAGACTACTCTAGTAGAGGATGATTGTACCCTCCTGAATGAAGCCACATTTGCTGCTTTCGTAAAAATTCTTTGATCTCTATGAATGTTTTGGGGAGGAAATAAGTGAAAGATTATGCCCTTTTAGATATTTCAGTGACCTTTTTTTACAATGTCAGATTTTATTTCCTTGCACCAGCCAGAGTTCTTCCAAGTGCTGGAAATCTTCAGGGTAAGTTTGTATGAAGAAAAACAACTGCACACAAAACTGTAAAGTCATAGTCTTCAGCAAAGATACATTTATTAACAACATAAAATAAAAGAATTTATGTTGATTGGTAACCTAGAATTAAACTGGACCATTTCATTCAGGCTGGTATCTGGTGTGTATAGCATCCACAGTTATCAATAAAAGTAGAAATGTGTCTTCAAACAAGACAAAGTTCTTGCTCTTTCCAGATGACTAGTAGAGAAAGCAGTGTTCCCATGACATCTGCAGATTTTGCAGGTGTAAGAAGTCACAGTTAGATACCCTGGGCAATGACTTCACTCCGTAGTCTTTAATGTTTAAATAGAGCACATGTCAGGAAGGGTGATATGCACTTAGATTCAACAAAAGAATCGAGTTTTTCATAGCTGCTATTCTTTTAATTTAAAATTTACTTAAAAATGTATGTATACTGGATTGTTCACAATTACACTTTGGCAGAATGCAAACATAAATGAGATGTTGACATGGATAAATTCCTTCCTTTGAAAAAGTGTATGAATATTCATGAGCAACACTTGTCAGCTCATTTTCCCAGCTCTGGTTCAAATGCCCAGAGCAGGGTTTCTGTGCTCTGCATGAGCTTGTGTGGAAAAGCCTTTCTGCTGCACAGATTCTGGTGGTGTAAAGAGTCACAGTCTTCAGACGGCAGCTTTCTGCTCCAGTTTGTTTTCACCATCCCTGGAGCTGCAATTAAATGTTAAAAAAACATGAAGAGTTCACACTGGGCTGAATTACAGCTGGGTCCATTTATATTGGCACACCTTGGGATTGTCTCACTGGAAATTGTAAAGTTACAGCACCAGAAAGATAAACTGGTGTCAGAAGAGAATTAGAGCTGC
The DNA here is from genome assembly GCF_000696875.1 of Nestor notabilis. Lineage (NCBI taxonomy): Eukaryota > Metazoa > Chordata > Aves > Psittaciformes > Psittacidae > Nestor > Nestor notabilis. Next base: position 18,877 of record NW_009923320.1, read on the forward strand.
TACCTTTGAAAGAAGAATAAAGAGGAGTAGTTGTGTCCCTCCTTCCACCAGATGCTGAGTCCTAATTATTGTCCTCCTCAATAGCATGTTGTGACTAGACTGGCTACCCAACATGTAGCCCTTTTCTTCTCAGATTAAATTCACCCCTGCGCAGTGGAGCATCATGCAGCCTTGGCACCATGTAAATCCCACATGCAACTCTCTTTACAGCCCTTGTGTGCTGCACAGGCCTTGCATGGGCTTTGCACAGGTGTGGGTTGCACCTTTCAGCTTTAATTCAATAAGACAAGTGGCTGTGAAAATACCAGGCACTGATGGGAATTTTCCAACCTCACTGACTAAAGTTAGTTTCTGAATGACATGGTTAGCCATCAAATCTGAACAGTTTGCTCTGCAAAAATAACCAAATATTTCCTGCTTCTGATGGAGTCTGGACACAGCATCTTCAACATTTTCATCCCACTTCTAGCTTGGTGACTAATTGAGACTTCAGATCCAACAGAAATAAAATTCCCATCTTGCCACCTCCAATATCTGATGTCTATTTTGGCTCTTTTGTCTGTTTGGAACAGGAATATTTTCCTTACTCCACTTCTACATGTGAACATTTCTCCCTGTCTTTCATAGCTGCCAGTAATGATGTTCAAGGGAGAAAGAGAAGCATAGAAACAAATTTAAACCACATTGCACTACTCTTTCATTGCATACTTTATAGTGGACCAAACTCTATTGAGAATCATATCCAGGGAGAAAAAAAAAATAAAATCTCAACACTGTTTCAGATTTCAATGGACTTTTATTGATTTGCATCAGTTGAGTAACAAAACTGCAGCTATTTATCTTGATGGAGTGAAAGAACTGGGAAGGACATCTCTCTCTCAGGGTTACTACATGGCTTATTTTATCTTAGCTATATGTATGATTGAATTCTGCTAGTTTATATCTTATGCATCTCTCATCCCATGACAGTTATAGTGTAAAAGTGCATCTTCCTTTGTTTTCTTTTATAACATTTTACTCTGTGATCCCTGTATTGTCCTTTTTTTTATATAAAAATTAAAAATTTACAGGTCCCATATCCAGCATGGGCAATTTTGCATGAATATCAATCCAATCACTTACCCTTAAATAAAGGTTTATGATGCAAGCAGTTTTTTGTAGTCCTTTTCATTGCCAGAGATGAGGGTAGAGATGGGAGGGGGGCAACAAAACCCCACATCAACCCTGCATTTTTGATGTTGCTGCTGTTTTGTGCTGTGACTTCACACTCCCTGAAGAAACAAGATTCATCAAGCAGTGCCTAAAACACGTCCTCTTCAAACACTGGGAATGATTGTTTCAGCAAGTTTTAGCTTTCAGCAGCAACATATGTAGTGGCAGCTGTATAGCAGTGCTTTGAGACCATGAGTACTTTGGAATCCAGTAAGAAAACTGTGACTTGCATGTAAAGAGAAAGAAAAAGAATTTTTCTTCTTTGAAAATTGTGCTGAGATTTCAGAAGCTTAAAGGACTAATAAAGCAGTTTACTTCGCCCACTTGGATCCACCGACCTACTCTCCAAAAATTACAATGGATTATTTTATACATTTGTAAACAAATGTGACCAGTAAAAATCTTCTACAATTTCAGATGAGTGGTTTGTTTCAAAGTTTCACACCAAAAGAGTGTGTCTTTATTTCCAAGCTAACCTTTTTTCCTCTCCATCTCTTCCATTCATAATTATCTATATTATTTTCCTTTCTATATGTTATCAACAGAAAATTCACAGCCTGAAGGTCAAAGATGAAGTTTAATCTTCAGATTGTGCTGTTTATGCTCATGAACATCTCAAGCGCCACTCCTGCTTTCCATGACAGAGGCAGAATCCTTGATTCAATTATAGGTTACAGTCAATGGGGATCACACTTTAATCTGTGTACAAACAAAAGGATAAATCAGAAACATTTACCCATTCTAAGAATGATACTTTATTACAGTGTGACATTAGGCAGCATTGCAATAATACAGGCAGGTTTCAGAAAATGGATGAGATTAAATTGTCTGCTAGGTTGTGCCTGCCTGTTATGTACAGACTGGCATACATTCTGCTCTGCTTCACTGTCATTTATCTGTCTCACAAAGACCCTGATCCACTATGTGTTGTGTGATAGCACAAATTTCAGTGAGTCTGAAGGATTCCTAGCGTTATGCAGGATTAGACCATTATTCCAAACATGACAGGATTTTTCAAGTTCTGCTTGGATATGAGATATTGTTCAGGGAAGTAATTCCATTGAAATAATCAACACTTTTGTTCAAGTGTTAGCATGTTCTCATATCAGGAAGTCTGGAATCAATTCCCGTGTTTGCCAGTGCCTTTTTAACACTCAGTGTTAAGTACTTTTTCCAAGGTCAATTTAAAGGAAACATAGCTTTGTAGATAGCTGGCCAGTCTGTGGTGATGATAGCTTTCCACCACGTTAGAGTGGGACTCCCTTATGAATCATACTAGCATTCCCCAAGCTCCATTGTTATTATTATTCCAGTTAAGAAAACACTTAAACACATACTTAATTTCAAGACACATGTTTTAAATATCATGGGATTTCAGCACTTGCTTAAGTACTTTCACAAATTTATTAGCTGAATGGTGAGGGAGGGACAGCAGCAGAGAGCAAGACTATTTCTGGGAGTAACAACAGGTCTTCACTGGATGAATTCTGAATTTTTAGCTGAGCCATCTTGCTCCCTCCTCCTTCCTGCTTTTCACCACTCCAACTGCAGTGGTCAGAGCACTGTGACAGAATTTGGGGGATGGGGTCAGAGGAGGAGGCAGGGGTCTCTCCACACCTCTTTGTCTTCCCACTCACTTCAGCCAGATTCTGCTGCTGCCCCCTCCACATCTGCATCTTGGCCTGTTACAACGGAATTTTCCTGTCAAAAGAGCTTGGCTCATTTCGCTGAACCAGAGAAAAGTATAATTGCATTGTGAGCCTTTTTCTCCCCCCCCCCTTTTTTTTATTTTATTTTATTTTATTT
>NW_009923321.1:0-2296 GCF_000696875.1 Nestor notabilis
CTTCTCTGCAGTTCATTTAGTCTTTTATAGTTTCTAAGATTTGTGATTTTCTTTGTGTTCTTATTGTTATGCAGTTAGTTTTGGATGCTTGATGAAATAGAGTTGGTTGAGGGGAGATTTTCAGGACATGTCAAGGTTTACCAGTGTATGTATTAATAAGTATCCTTGTATGGCAAAGGGGTTCAGTATTTGTGCTTGGTCTTGCAGGTCCCGCCCCTTAGCTTGGGAGTTGGATGAGTGCTTGAGGTGAGTCAGGGAGCTAACGTGGAGGATGGGGGGGGCGGTCACTTTTTGCTAGCATGGTTATTTGTCTTTGCTGTACTCATAGGTGTTCTGGAGGGAAGGATAGGACCAGCATAGGACTCTGGAATCCATTTGGTGCAGGCGAACCCAATGCGGAGGAGCTTTGGAGGGGGCCGACGGGTGTTGCTGAAGAGGCTGGCATTGATGGGTGGGGTGTTGGTGACCATGGCCAGCACAGTCTGTTCCCGTTTGTTTGTTTGTTTCTTGCAGATGACGAAGGGGAACCTGAGTACTCATAGGTGTTCTGGAGGGAAGGATAGGACCAGCATAGGACTCTGGAATCCATTTGGTGCAGGCGAACCCAATGCGGAGGAGCTTTGGAGGGGGCCGACGGGTGTTGCTGAAGAGGCTGGCATTGATGGGTGGGGTGTTGGTGACCATGGCCAGCACAGTCTGTTCCCGTTTGTTTGTTTGTTTCTTGCAGATGACGAAGAGGAACCTGACCACTGTGGCAACTTCCTGGCTCTCTGAGGTGGGAGTTCCGAGCATGGAGGCTGGCTTGTCACCCACGGCCCTATGAAAGCTAAGTAGAAGGACTACTGTTTGGGTCCAGGGGAGTGGTGGACAAGGTCAGCATGGCAGCCAGGGCTTTGAAGTGTAGCATGGATCTGAGGGACAGGGGGCAGCTTCCTTTGCAGCCTGAGCTTATTCTGTGGGCAGGGTAGCTCCAGCTTGAGCGTGTTATGGAGCGTGAGCGGTCCCTGTTGCATATCAGCGCGTTCTCAGGTCTTGATGTCCTCGTTGCTCTTGGAGCTAAAAGGTGCACAGCCTGCTCCTTGGGCCCCATCCCAGGGATCCTGACCGATGGTGTCGGTCGCCTAAATGCCAGTCGGGCATTTCTTTTCCCACTTTATGAGCATAAAGCCAGCTTGGGCTCGTGCCTTGGAGTCATCTGGTCAGTAGTCTTTTGGGGCTTTGCTCCAGGCTGCCTCCACAGCTCTGTTCTCTTCGCATCCCTCTTGGTCGGATGGGACTGTCACCACGTTCTCACAATGCAGGTCTTGAAGTTGGGCTTCTTGCGCGTCCGTCGTCTCGGGTTTTGGCGCTTGGTTCAGGAATGGCGTTGTCGTGTTGGACTTTGTTCGGGGGCTCCCGTGGAGCCCCGTTGTGTCGCCCTCGTGGCCCCCTTGGTCACCCAGGCAGGTGGAGCGTCGCATTTGTGAGGCGGTCTTCCACTGGAATGTTTTCTAAATTTTTTGGCGTCACGGAGTCTGTAGAGTCTTGTCTGTCTGTCTGTATTGGAGCTGCTCTGCCCACAGTCTGCAGCTGAAGGCAGGTGGAATAGGCATAGTGGGAGTCTAGGGGTGGCGTGTTGATGTGGCCAGGCTGTACGGGCAGAGGTTGTGGGTTTCTTTGGGATGGAGTTAGGATGAGTGGGCAGTCACTGGAGTTGAATGCTGCAGACACCACCAGAGGTGTCTGGGAGGGCATGGTGAGAGGTAGTGAAGGTTGGGAATCGGAGTTAAATGCGAGCTTGAAAGCATTACCCTTGTTGGGCTGAAGTCTGGGGTGTGGCAGCTTTTTAGAGTCATGGTGTACTTCTTGTCTTGCAGAAGCGCCTAAATGGACAGAAAACCTCTGGGCGTAAGCTTTGAATGAATCAGTCGGGGCCAGAGAGCCTTCGTGTGAGTGGGCCTGAAAGTAAGTTTCGAGGGGGGGCCCGAGGGTCTGGGCCAGCGTGTGTCTGTCTGCGTCTAAGACCGAGTGTGACTGTCAGTCTGAGTATGAATGTTAGCGTGAGTTTCATTCTGAGCCTGAGCGTTAGAGCCAGATCAAGCTTTTGGTTGGCTTCGGGGTGAATAAGACAGAGCTGTTTTTGCAGATGGCGAGCTCGTGAGCGACGTGTTGGAGGCTGATGTAGGAGGGGTGAGCGGGGCGCTCTCATCAGGTGGGTAAAGCTGTCGTGTCGGCAGGAAGTTCAGCCGCCGCTTTCTGACTGGCTTACGCTTGCTTGATGTTTTTTATTTGGAGGTGGCGAGCGGCGCAGGAGGCG
>NW_009923322.1:0-642 GCF_000696875.1 Nestor notabilis
CCTCCCCATCCCTTCAGGAGTGGGGGGAGGAGAGAAGGGGGTGGGGGAGTGAGCAAGCAGCTACATGCTTCCAAGTTGCTGGCTGGGCTTGAACCACGACAGGGGCTTAGAAGGATGTTGGGGAGGGAGTCTTCGTTAAGGACTGTAGTGGTAGCACAAGGGGTAATGGGTTTAAACTTAAACAGGGGAAGTTTAGATTATATCTAAGGAAGAAGTTCTTTACAGTGAGGGTGGTGAGGCACTGGAATAGGTTGCCCAAAGAAGTTGCAAATGCTTCAGCCCTGACAGTGTTCAAGGCCAGGTTGGACAGAGCCTTGGGCAACATAGTTTAGTGAGAGGTGTCCCTACTCATGGCAGGGGGGTTGGAACTAGATGATCTTAAGGTCCTTTCCAACCCTAACTATTCTATGATTCTATGATTCTAATAATGTTGATAAGACACCAGTGTTTTAGTTGTTGATAAGTAGCACTTACCCTCATCAAGGAGTTTTTAATCTCTCATGCTCTGCCAGCAAGTAGAGGCACTAGAAGCCAGGAGGAAATAGAAACAGGACACCTGACCAAAACTAACCAAAGTGGTATTCCATAGCACAGCACACAATGCCCAGTATAGAAACTGGGAGGGGGAGAGGGGTGTGTTAG
>NW_009923322.1:706-11776 GCF_000696875.1 Nestor notabilis
GATGGGACTGCTGCTCGGGGATGGGCTGGGTATTGGGCAGTGGGTGGTGAGCAACTGTATTGTGCATCACTTGTGTTTATTGTTCTGGGTGTTGTTTTTTTGTTGTTTATTTTTTCCCCTTCCGCCTTTAAGTATTATACCTCTCTCATTGTTATTTCCAGTATTAGTATTAGTATTGGTATTGGTATTAGTCTTGTATTTTATTTTAGTTATTAAACTGTTCTTATCTCAACTTGTGGGTTTTATATTCTTTTGATCTGCCTGGGGAGGGGGAAATAAAGGGGGAGCCAGCAGCTGTGTAGTACTCAGTTGCCAGCTGGGTTTAAACCACAATAATTGTATAAAGGGATTTAACTATAATGCAGCTAGGTTAGCACTCTGAAAGTAGTTTCACCATCTAAATAATGTGTCTGATGGAAGAACAGATGAAAGTACCATAATATACTTAAGCTCCAGTTGTGATTCTGGAAATGAAAGAAGGATAGAGCAGATACGTGCCAGCAAATAAATGAGAAAGAAAGGATGAAGAATAGAATAAATGTTGGACAGCTACACACAAATAATAAAAAAAAAAAAGTCACTAGAATATCAGTTTCATAATTTAAAATAGTAGCACATATACTCATTTTGAATACACAATTAGGAGATACCAGAAATATATATATATAGGTTATTTTATATATGTGACTATGTAGTTATATATGTAGAATGAGAGTAATAGAATCTCAAAAGAATCGACAGGGGAAAAGGAAAACGGTTTTTCCCTTGGGACCTATGTGGGTTATTTCTTTCTAGGGAAGCAGACTCAGCTACTTCCCTCCATGAATAAGTACAGACATAAAGAAATGTTTTTCTTGTATTCACAATACATTTAAGGATATTTTTCTGAACTAAACTTTATGTAGTTATTAGTGATTTACAGTGCCTCATATTTTCAGCTGTATTTATGAATGGGCTCTAATTTGGAGACACTATCCTAGGTAGATGTTAGCCAAAATCACCAGTCATCTTCTGTACTCAATATGGAAAAGTATGGATCAGTAACAAATCTCAGATTAAGACTAGTTTCTCACAACAGGCAGTATTATTGTACTATTTTAATTCTGGAAAAGTTATATGTTGCCCACCACAGAAACTGGCAAGCAATGTCCCCATCTTTATCTCCATCCACAAGCTTGTTCATTCCTGTTCCTCCTACTCTCTCCTTTCCAGCTGAGGTGTGGGGAATTAGTGAGCAGCAGGATGAGTGCAGAGAGTATACTGTGGAAAGTTATGAAATTCACAATAATGCTAGTAAGTAAAAAGTGCTTACAGGAAAAGTTACTTGTCATGTCCCAGTGAACAGTACAAACAGGATTCGAACCTCATGGGGTGACATTAAGACACAAACGAGGTCAAATGTCCAAATAATGCAATTTATTACCTAAAACTATTGTAAAAAATAAAATAAAATGAAAGAGAAGAAGAAAAAGTGGAAGAAATAAAAGGATAGAAGCAGTATATCAATAGATTTGTACAGAAAGAGAAAGAGTCGAATAGCAAAGTTACCACCATAGTCGTACGGTGTCCCGTGGTCTGGATCAGTGGGAGACGTCTTCTGCCGCGATTAAGAGACGGGACGCACCTTGATGCAAACAAGATATCGTCTTATTACAGTTATCCATACACATTTATACTTGTCCCTACCTAGCGTGTCTCATACCGATTGGTCCATCTTTTACATTAGGCACACACTGATTGGCTAACATAAGATAAACTACTAGTCAGGCGTTCACACCTCCCCTAGTAACATCCTTTTCTTATACAAAGAGCAAGTTCCTCTAATTAAGGTCGGCTTCTTTCTTCTTTCGCAACCTTCCCAGCCCGTGATTGATGAGGAAACGCTGGGCCAGTGTTTTTCATTCCTTCTCATCAAAACTCTTGTCCTTATCTCACTTTTCCAAGGTTTACGACTAACAAGTTCCAACACATCTCCTTTTATCAGCTGGGCAGTACTGGGAGTCCTGCTGAGAGTAGCTACAGTCTTCCAACTAGGTGGTGGTCATGTTGTCCTTTATAACATATTGTGTTCACATGTCAATCAGATAACCGTTGCCCCAGCATTGTGCAACTACGACCAGCCATGGGCTGCATCTGTGAACCGTGCATTTCAGCAGGTTTTTTATCTACTGACCATACGGTTTGTTCCTTGCAAGGATGTTCCTGTCTGCTTTTTGTTTCTTGCCAGGATGTTCCAGTGTGCTTTTCAGAACTGAAACATCCCAGCCTCCTTTCTGTGCAAGGACGAGCACCTGAATCAGCAGAGCCAAATCCACAATTTGTTTCAGAGAGCAATAAATTCTCTTTCTGAGGAGTAAACAGCCTCGCGACACCTGCCACAGTTCGTAGCTCACAGAGAGCAATGGTTGAGACAAATACCTGTTTTACATGTCCTACATCACTAAATAACAAGAAGTGGTAGTCTGTAAATGAAGAAATGCTACTCATAACTACTCCAGCAGCTGTTCATCTATGATTTCAATACTATGCATCTAGGAACGTTTATCACAAACCTCTGAAGGACAAGTTAGGACCATACTTATCCAGAATGCCTAGTAAAAAACATTTTTTTTGAAATTATGTTTCATGGAGCTAATAAGGTTTTATTACTACATAAAGTAGTCAGCACTTAGGGTGGCATTTTTAAAATTAATTTTGATGCTTAAAACACAATTTAACCATTAATTTGTTTTCATACACAGCAAATGCACTGATTCCAAGGAAATTACTCGAAGTTTACTGTCATGTGAAAATCAGGCCCTTACTTTTAATTCACTTCCATCAGTACCAAAGAGAGATATATCAACGTTATTGAGGTAATTGTAGTCATGTACTTTGAAAATGATAGATTGTGGGCTCTAGATATCCCTAGTAAGTGATTTTTTGAGACTGTAACTGAAGGTGTTGGGCAGAAAACTAATACAATGAATGCCTGTTGATCTCTCTGCTGTTTTATGATACACTCACTAGATGATTCAGAGAGTGAATTCATAGAGACATTCCTTTGTCAGGAGGCAAGTTGTTGAAACTAGACAACATATTTGGATAGAAATATAGTGCAATCTTTGCTGTTTTAAAAAGACAGTATACTTATTGAAAAGACAAATCCATCTTTTTCAATAAGCAATGCATCTTACTTCAGAGACAACATATATACAATAGCCAAAACATCTATATCAAAAAAAGTGAAGAATCTGTTTCAACAAGTGATATTTCTAATATGATAAGAAATTACTTTCGTTTGCTACTTGATACACAATATCTGTCTCAATATGAAATCTTTCTTATTTGCAGGTTTCAGTAGATGATGCATGTCATATATGGTCTGATAGAACATATGTTTCAATAAGAAATATAACTGATTCAAGTGCAACATATCTGATTCAAAGGAAGACTATCTTATATGACCGATAATTTATGAACGTCTTTCCGAAGATGATATATATAACCTATATTAAATTTACCAAATACTGCACTTTTTTCAGTGTGGTGTGTAAGACTTTCTTGGTCTCAGTAATTCATATTTTATATTCCTTCTGGTATTCTAAGATACCCCTATTACTTGTACTTTTGCAAATGAACAAAAAACAGATGTCATAAGAAACAAAACGATACATCACATCTGCAACAAATTCAATCTCAACTCCGTTTCCAAATCAACTGTGATACTCCAATTTCTCAATTAAGACCACAGTGTTGTAATACCTAAGTAAAAACAATATTAGCCTTTTTTTCACCTTAAACACTTTTCAAACTTCTTCTTAGATTTTTAAAGTAAAGTTTAAGTTAACAAATAGTTTAGAAATATAAGGGAGTGTTACTAAAAGCATATATGTTTACATTAAATCTACTCAATCTAACATATTTCTTTTGTTCAAGTTCTCAAAGAAGCCTTAGGCAGTAAAGGTCTTTTCTATATTAAACTAGAACTTTCACAAGGTTATCATCCATTTGATCAGTTTTTGAGGTTGTTAGATTCAAATTAATGAAGTCTGACATTATTTCCACTGTAGTACATATCTATATATGCATTATTTCTCCTCCCTTCTGATATTTCCTATATGTTTCTCAGGAAAGCTTATCTGAGATTGTGGCACTTAACAACAGTAAACAGATTTTCAATTTGATTTTGAGTTTTAACTGATGTATTCCAGGAAATTAAACAGTACTTTTTTTTTTTTTTTTGTAGAAAATTCTATATTCTTTTTCTATGTGTAATAGTGATAGAAACACATTAATAATTCTCTGAATTTGTATTTCTATAATATCCTAGTTTTAATTTGAAAATATACACAGAGTAACGCTCTGTAAAAGTGACAATCTTCCCACTGTAATTCAAGTAAGCATATGTGTTATTTCCTATTCCTAATATGAAGAATATTTTGACTATTGCAGTGGAAATAAATATTGTAAATTACAGTTTAATGTTTACGTTAATGATTTGTTTACTAAGACCTGAAACAATTTGGCCAATTTAGTCAACAGGCCAACTCACTGATTACACTGTGTTCTGCACGATTATCATTTGCAGTCACGTGGTGTGAGAAGAACCATGTAAAAAAAAAAAACCGGAAAATATGCCTTATTTTGTCAAATATACTTCTTGCCTGTTATTCTGTCTGTGATGGTGGCAGATACTCTTTAGGAAGAACGTGCAATCCTGTCCACTGAGGTCTGTTCCCCTTATGACTGCTCCCTCCCCACTGCCTCCCCAGACAATGCACAGTAGCTGAAATAGTGCAAATTTCCTTTCTTGTCTTCTTCTAGATCTTATCCCTTTTTGCACCTGCAGATACTATCTGCTTCCACAGTCTCCTACAGCAAATGATTAAAAAAAATTACTAACTTGCTAACTGCTTGCTAACTGTTCTAAACTGATCTACTGTAGTGGCTGTCTCCTAGCTCCAGTAATATGGGATTGTGTTCTAAACTCAGCTTCTCTATCACTTGTTTGATTCTGTTAACCTCAGTCATATCCTCACCCTATCTTTCTCCTCCTTGCATTGAATAATCACAAACCTGTTTGTATCTCCTTATAAGGCAGCTACTTCATTCACTTTTTCAATTGCTTTTCTCTGTACAATCTTGAGTGTACTACTTATGTCTTTAGATACGGAGACCAGAATTTTTTATACTAATTGAAGATGTGAATATACCAAGGAAGAACTAGTGTGCCAAGCACTAGAGAAAAATGTGCTTTTCCTTGTTCTCAATTGTCTTCACAATGATGCTCAATATTTTCTTGTCTTTTTTATTTTTTTTTTTTTTTTGGCTCTTGCCAGGTACAGAACTGACATTTTTAGATATATGTCAACAATGACACGAAGGTTTATTTCCTGATCTGTTCTCACCGATTCCCAGTTCAGCATTACACATAGGTGGTTCCTACTATTTTTCCTGGAAGCATTAATTTACATTTATCTATTTTGAAAATCACTTGGCACTGTTTTGACCACTGATTCAACACCATCAGGCTTCTGAGAATTCCTTTTCAATGGCATCATAATTGACCACCAAAAAAAATCTTAGTTTCATCATAAACTTAGAAATTTCAGTATACACTCCCTTCGCCAGGTACTAAAAAGTAACGTGTTCTCCAACTCACATGTATGTTCACCCAGAAAAAATATTTAGGCCTGGTTTAGCACCTTAAAGAGTCAGAGAAACTGTTACATTGCCATTTAAAAGCAGATTGCAGAGGAAATCAGATACTAGACTGTTATCAAAATTCTGTGGAGTTTCACTCTTATTGTGAAAATAACTCAAGAAATCCCATTCCAAATTTGAAAATCCTTAAAAATCAGTTTTGGTCTTTTAAAAACTGTAAGTGAAAAAAAATATAAAAAAAAATATATGTAGATCATACCTACTCTCTTTTAGGACTAACACACCTTGAACTGTCTTGAAACACCTTGAACAGGAAATTGGAAATTAAGCTTGTAGGATTTTTTTTTTTTTTCTCTTTCTTGGGTGTCAGGAAGTATATAACTCAGAACAGGATGTGATCAATACAATGTGACACAGCACACTGTGATATTTTTGGCAGCCTGCAATAGAACTTTGGAAGTTTCGAAGTACTTATCCTTCAGAGCCAAATCTGAAATTTAGGAGAGACTAATGTTTCTGTGTATACCATCTAAAATAGATTTAGTTTAAGATTTTCAGGTTGTTTCTTATATACATATTACCCTGAGGAAAGCCATTAATTATTTCTATATGCATATGTTTTTCATAGATACTCAATTTAAAAATAATTATGGCATATATTACTGATTTTTTTATGTTTCATGAAGATTATTCACTGCAGTTATACTGTTACATTTTTTTAAATTTTCAATATAAGAGTATAGACAGTAAAATTTTAAACTCTTACAGATAGGTCTCTGTCTTTCAAAGAGTACCAATAAGTTATTATTTACTACTATTTAAGAGCCTTGAAATAAAATACAGAGAGCCAATATAATTTTGAGTTGAAACTCGGCACTATCTTTGTCAGCTGTAACAGTTTTTTTTCTCCTTCCTAGTAGCTGGTGCAGTGCTGTGTTTCAGCTTTAGTCTGAGAACAATCCTGGTAACACACCAATGTTTTAGCTGTTGCTCAGTAGCACTTAGCCTGATCAAGGACTTTTCAGTCTCTTATGCTCTGCCAGTGAGGAGGGGCACAGGCAGCTGGGAGGAAGCAGAAGCAGGACACCTGACCCAAACTAGCCAGAGGGGTATTCCATACCACAGCACATCATATAAACTGGGTAGAGTTACCCAGATGGGCCAAATCACTGCTCAGGTTGGGCTGGGTATCAGTCAGCAATTGTATTGGGCATCACTTGTGTTTATTGCTTTTTTTTTCCCCTTCCATTTTTAATTTTATATTCTCTCCCCTTGTTATTTCCCTTATTATTAGTAGTAGTAGTTTTATATTATACTTTAATTACTGGACTGTTCTTATCTCAACCTGTGGGATTTACATTCTTCTGATTCTCTTCTCCATCCCATCCAAGGGATGGGGGAAGGGATAGTGACCGAAGCAGGCTGTGTGGTTCTGAATTACCAGCTGGGCTTAAACCATGACATCTTTCTAGAGAGGTGAACCATTTTCTATAATAATCTCATTTGCATAAACATACACGAACTGAAAATGAAAGAGGACGTCAAATGGATCACTCCTCAAGCAGGAAGGTATACTGCCAGATTAAATTTCAATTCAGAACAAAGCTTTTTTAATAATTCAGGGAAAAGCTTTTATGATCCCATGTATTAGAACAATGGCATTAATCAGTCATATTAAAATCTGTCTTGTAGAATATTAACTAGGTATTTATAGGAATATTTTAACTCCAAAGTTAAAGAAGATGAACTCCAGACCTTGGAGGGTGATTCTGACCTCGGAATCTAAAGAGTTTTGCTCCCACTGAAGTTGAGTGCATGAGAGGAAGTCCTGGTTCTGAGCTTAAATGACAGATCATTTCTGGTGGTGTTAGAAAAGATTCTCCGCATATAGATAAATAGCATATAGATTCAGTCTGTGCAAACACTGTGTCTTCAGAAATTGTCTGGACACTGTTCACAGTTTTACACTCAGAGCTAAAGCCAAAGTGAAGACAAAGGTTTTCACAGTCACAGTTTGCAGTGTTTTCCTGGAACTGTAGAAAGGAAAAAAAAATCCCCAACCAAAACCAAAAACCAAAAAATCCCAGCAATAAAAAATAGAAAACAATATAAGATGGGTGTTCTTATTATCTATTGTACAATTTCTTATGTGTAAATGAATATCAAATCATTAGGAAGGAGAAAATAAATCACATCCTCCCCAACCCTTCTTCAACAATAGTCATTAACACTATCTCTCAGCTATCTGAAAAAAGCTCTAGAAATAGCATAATTACAACATAAGATGTCAATTACAACTTTTCATGCATTAGACAAAGCAATATAACTACATCTGAATGTAATATTTAATCAGCCTCATTGAGATATGATTTTTGATCAATTATAATCAAGACTAATCAGATTGTTTTTGTAGAAGTGAAAGCATTAAATAAGGTAACAGAAAATGGGTGAAAATTACTGAAAGAAGAAAGTAGAGAATAATATAGGAGATGAGGGTTCACTCCCTATTCTACATATACAGATACAGATTCACTTACATGTACATGTACACAGCACACTTCTGCAGCAAGCAGATCATGTTAAGTAACTGAAGAATCATCTCCGAATCACCAAATAGTTCGTGTTCTTCGAAGGAATCTCTTGTCTTTTCAAAAAATTATCAACTTTATATGGAATATTTAAGTTTTTACATTAAGAAACAAGATGAAGGAGGGAAATTAAAAAACAAACACCTCTTCCTCTTAGATGCTAAAGTATTTGTAAAAAGAGGACTTTGTGACTTTGGGTTTGATCCCACCGAATTGTGCAGCACATCATGTTAGCATGGTTATAAAAACATCTGATTTTGAACTCATATCTCTTTATGTTCATTTATGCAGCAACACCCATATTATTATTTTATTACTGTGCAAAAAAATTTCATGAAGGTGAAACATGGAGATACATGGTGATACATTCAGAACTTTCTGTGGTATAATAAGGAGAGAAACATAAGAGGAGCTAAATTAGGTCAGACTAGATCTGCTTAGTTGACTATGCTTATCCATTGCCTGGCAGTTGCTTTGGAAAAATGCTTTGGCAACTGTGGAATAACCAAAAACATGCTGGATTATTTCCCAGAGTGCTTTCCTACTCCCTGATACGTTGCAGTTCAGATATTTTCCAAGTCAGAGGATTTATGCTTGCATTTAATAGTCTTTGAGAGAGTTTTCTTTTGTTAATTCACTAGTAGGTTTCTGAATATATACAGATTTTTAAATTCCCAGTATTCTATGGTATATTACAGGATGGTAAGCTGACAGTAATACCTCAAGCTGTTTCACAGCCTCACACTTTACGTGACGGATAACATTTCATTGTTTTGTGTTATTTTCTGAATCTGCCTCCTTATAATTTCATTTCATGCTTCAAAACTCTCTATTAGAAGAGACAGCAAACAAAGGTTTCTTCCTATAAAAATGATTTCATTCTTGCAGTTATTCCTTGCAACACCTGTGTAATGAGAGAGAGTAGTTTTACGTTGTTCTTCTTTTTAAGATTAAACATCACAATAGTGAAGAGAAACGTATTTTTCTAGTTTAAATAAATGAAAACATAAAAAAATTAATGATGGATCTAAGTGCTTATGTCCACATAGCAGATTATAGCCATGTCAGATGCCCTGAGGGTTGCCACCTGTGTTTACAATTTACCATTTTTATCTGCACATCTGGTGGGAGTTACAGGTAGACATCATCCAGTTCATGTAGTTGCATTTATTTTGGAAAGACAGTTAAATATGCAGGCTGACAGGGAGTTAAGTATTTCCCAACAGGAGAACTAAGGGTCTGGGACAGTGTACACATTACAGGTGGTACCTGCTTTGCAGTATATAGAAGTATTGGTGGTAGGTTGAAATTGTCGTTCTTCCAGACACCTGTGGAGGACTATTTGGAACAAAAATAGACACATGAGTGATCCCAGACTCATGTCAATAGCAAGAGTCTGAGTTAGGCACCAAGGCCTAGTGATAAGGTTATTTAAAGAATATTTGCAGCTGTGGAATGAGGGAGTTAGCTTGAGAAAGACAACTCCTGGTTAGGTAACAAGAAACTCTGCATACTTTAGGACTGATAAAGCCTTCGCATGTACTGAAAGCTTAAGCCTATCATGAGCTGTATTTATGCATGTGCATTACTGGACTTAGCCAATCGGGATTATATAGAGTTCACGTGGACAGTTAGAAAGGTTATATAAACAGCTGTTCGGGCTCAATAAAGTGTCAGCATTTAATCATATTGGTTTGTCGTGTTGTCCGTATCTCCCACAGACACCCACCTATCTGCTCGCTCACTCCCCACCTCAACAGCACAGGGAAAGAAAAGAAGATGGAAAATCAAATGCGTCAAGATAAACACAGGGAGATCACTTCACAATTACCATCATGGGCAAGAGAGACTCAACTTGGGGAAAATAAGTTTTATTTAAGGCCAGTTAAAACCAGACTAGAATGGCAGGAAAAAAAGGCAAAAAATTCAACATTTTTCTCCCACCCACACTTTATACCAGGCCTGGGGGGATGAAGGCACAGACCCAGAGCATCTTCATGCAGTGAATCACTTTATTGCCTACTGCTCTAACTTTTTGTACCATTCTAACAACAGTTATTTTTAGCCTATTGCTCTGGCTTTTATACCATTCTATTTGTAGCCTACCATGTTTGCCTCCTGACTTATAGTTTGTTTTTTAACACTGCTCGCTTTCTCACAACCAGTTCCAGAATGGCCAGTCTCTTATCTTTATGGTCTCTCCTCCTCAGCCAAGTGTCTTGGTATCTTATGCTCTCTCCTCCTCAGCCAGTTGGGTTGCTCTGCTTGATTGTACTTTGTTTCTTCTATAACTCTTTCTTCTCCAGCCAAGCAGTTACTTCTCTTTGACAATAATCATATAGATTCCATTGTCTCTCACACAGGCCCAATCTTATTTCTTCATTCCCTATTCTGTCTCTTTCCCCTGCCACAAACAGTGCAGGGGAAAGGAGAATGACTGGTTGCAGTCAGTCCATAACAGTGGAAACCAAATATTTCTCTGCTGGAAAATAGGTGAGAGAAATGAAAATGTGCTGTAGTACTCTGAAATACACTAACACGTGATGCCTTTTCATGGACTACTGTTATGGTTTAAGCCCCGCCAGTCACTCGGAACCATGCAGCCACTTGCTCACTCCTCACCTTCTTCCTCCCCCTGCTCCCATAGGGATGAGGAGGAGAATCAAAAGAATGTAAGCCCTACATGTTGAGATAAGAACAGTCCAGTAACTAAGGTATAATACAAAACCACTACTACTACCAATAATAATAATGATAAGGGAAATAACAACGGAAGAGGATACAATTGCTCACCAGATGCCAAGGGATACCCAGCCCGACCCAAGCAATGATCTGG
>NW_009923323.1:0-35091 GCF_000696875.1 Nestor notabilis
CTGCTGTAGCTGAACCCAGGACACTTTTTCATTTATACGAATAAAGCATGCTATAATATGTCTCCAAGCGTATTGTAGCATCTTACTTCAAGACTGTACCAGAGGGCAGTCCTTGTTGAGAACACTTATTGCTGATGTCAAGAAAGAATGGAGACAAGCATAATTTGTCTCTTCTTCATGATCTTAGTGAGCAGTTTTAGTTTCTCTGAGCATATTTTGTGGGGAAAAGTTAAAAAGGAAATGTTCTGTTGCTCTTCTAGGATGATTGTGTGTAAGGAGTCAAGCCATTATCTGTGTTTTTGAAGTGAAAACATGAAACAAGAAAGGAAAGGATCAGAACCACTTGATTATGTTGCTTTGAAGAGAGTCTAGGTTAGGACTGTAGTTCTTTTCTATGCAGTTCCAAGAGTGTTGAGTAGGTGTGGGAAAGCTAAATAAGGCTGAAATCCTGACAAGGTCGGCGAAGAGGTTTAAAAGAGTGAATCAGCACAGGCTTGACTTAATGAGGTTCCTCCAAGTTGACGCCATCTTGCTGTTAATTGAGGATTTTGCTAATGTTGGAGTGGGATTATTGTGCCCAGAGATCCAGTAGAAGGTAGATATTTTGAGACTACATGAGAAGAATGATTTTCTGAATTTATCTTGCTGGTAAACAGTACACGCTATACAGTAGTGTTCTGTATTAACATCTGAAGGTTGTTACTATTTTCCAACTTCAGTACAAAGCTAGCTGGCAAAATGATTCCTGACTAATTAGATGTTAAGAGCATTTTCTCCCCATTACTAATAACTCATGGGCCTGGTTCTGCTTCCTGAACTTGAGAGCTTGAAGATGCATTGCAAAATACAGCTGGTGGTTCATGCTGGAAAAAGAAATTTTGAGAGTAATTAAAAGGCTTTCTTATATCTTTGCAGTAATACCTTTAGTCTGATTCTGAAGATCCTTAAGGAAGATTTGATTTAGCTTAAAACTGTTAATTTTAACGGAACTATTCAGAATTGTAAAATTTTATGTGCATGCAGATGACAAAACTGTGTAATAGTTAAATTGTTTCTTGTAATTCTTTCGATTTTATTTTTTTTGGGGATATCACATTGTAATAAGGTAAAAATTTATTTAGATAGAAGCGAGTAAGCTGTGATACAACATAAGCAGCACTGAATATTCTGAAATGCTTCTTTGAAGTTTTAAAATTTAATGCATGTTCTTTCATGTACAAATATATATTTAAAGCTGGAAAATATGCAGAAGATGATCTATGAGTTGGAAGAGCAACTACATAATGAAATGCAGTTGAAAGATGAAATGGAGCAAAAATGCAGGTGAGACTCCGAACTTCAATTGTTTACATAATTTAGATACATGTAATGCTTAAGTTGTGTATTACTCCTTTAGGGATTACTAGAACAACACTAAGAATGGTACTGTACTTCAAGGGAGTTCCAGACACAAGCTTAAGTCATTCTAAACCAATGTTTAAATAGTTTTCTTTTAGCATAGCATGAAGAAAATGTTTTGTTTTCATTGGCACCCATGTAACACATTTGCTTTCTGAACACTTAAATGTTTGAGTTTACCTGATTATCTCTGAATTCAGATGTTTTATTGGACTGAGGTAGACAATGATCATGCTGATTTAAAAAAAAAAAAGTAAAATATTGTATATATTCCATGTATGTGATTATTAAAACTGTGTAGTTTCTAAATACATAGTACTTTTTGGAAAAACACATTCCTCTTTCTTTTTGCTGTGATTGATAGATAATAACCGTTTACTCTCTGAAATCTTGTTTCTACCATGTTGAAGTAACTAAGTGAGAATTTGCCTATTTCATAAGCTACATGAATAGTCAGTTAGGATTCTTCTTTTCTGATAATCAGAAATTTTTACTGTGATTCATGCCAACTAAATTCACCTTCAGTTAGCTTCTCCTTTTGAAGTCTTTTCTTGAAGGTCTTAATAAAGCCCTAAGGCAACACTAGGTATAAGATACAGGAAAAATTTAGGCCTCTATATTAGGACCATAGTGTGTAGCTCTACAAAGTACTTGTGTGAACTGGTAGCCAAAATGGTCCAGTGTGAGTTTGAGCTGTGTGACACTGTTGCTTACTTAAACACAGCTTCACTGCTCACATGATATGATTGCTTTCCACAAGCAGAATGTACATTGCTTGAAAGGTATTCAGTAACTGTCTTTGCAGTACTACTGAAGTTGTCAGAGCACAACAGTGTGTCTTCTGGTACGTCATACTGTTTACTGCAGAGTTGGTAGATATTGCTCCTTATTATACCTACCAGGGTCCTTTTTGTTGTCTCTCTGAAAAGGGATAGCTAGCTACAAAAATGCAATGGATATGTCATTGTTATTGCTAGTTAACTGAAGTTTTACTATGCACCTCACTGTCTCTATGGTGCTTCAGCAGAGAGACTTTCAAATAATATTATTCGAATATCTATAGTAGGGAGCTGTTGAATTAATGAACCATTTTAGCTATTTGAAAAGTTCACAACTAGAGGAAGTTTTAGCAGCTCACTGGGAAATTATAATTTTAAGGTTAACCTGTTGTGTACATAAAACAGTTTTTACAGTTGGAGGTTAAGGGAGAAAATATGGAACCTAAATTTTTGCATCTATAATCTGCAGCAAGGTTGATAAATACTTAATAATATATTTTACAAATTATTTCCAGTAATTGTTTTCTTCAAATTCAGCTATTTATTACAAAATAGCATTAGCCAAAATATAAATGTTCACTTTGGTAATGGTCCCAAATTATTTCACTAGAAAAACACTATGTATAATGTATTTTTCTCAAATATGACTTAAATGATTTTATTTTCAGATCCTCAAACATAAAGCTAGACAAGATCATGAAGGAACTGGATGAAGAGGTAATTTTTTTCCTCAGTGAACCCTTCTCAGTTGGGTAAAGACGATGGATAGTATTTTTATGACGGTGGATAGTATTTTTAATCACAGAAGATATTTCTTCTGTGATTAAAAAATTGTCCTGAGTTTAAATTTGAGATGAAATCATCACATTTCAAGAATGTAGCATTTGAAGATACATTTTTATTTGTACTAATTTTCAAAACCTTTTCTTTCAGCACGTCATGCTGAATTCTGCTTTCCCTGATAAATGTTTGCCTAGTCTTCTTGCTCATCACAGCTTCTTTAGTTTATCAAAACCAGTTACTCTAAAAATTAATGTACAGATGATTTTTCTGTCAAGTCCTTGTGTTGTCTCTTAATAATAATTTCAATAATAATTTTAATAGTTACTTAGTTATGATCACATTAATGATAACTTTTCTAGTAATTTATTTCATTTGTCATGTAGAACTTTAAAAACTCATCTTTTCTGAAAACCTTTTAAAGGAAGCCAGAAACTCATTTACTGGAAACGATGCATTGGTTTCCTTGATTAATTAGTTGCAGAGATACTGGTCTAAGGATCATCCTTAAAATGTAAGTGGAAAATAACAATGCTTTTAATTTTAGGGAAATCAAAGAAAGAACTTGGAATCAGCAGTGTCTCAGATTGAGAAGGAAAAGATGGTATTGCAACACAAAATAAATGACTACCAAAGAAAAATTGAACAAGAGAATGAAAAAAGACGAAACATGGAAAATGAAGGTATGCTGTGTTGTCCAAACAGACACTGAAGAAGTGTATGATGTGTTTTGGGGAATAATTCACTTCCTTAGCATCTTAAGTGCTATGCAGCTTTAAAGGGATCTTTTCAAATAATGGACACAAATTTTGAATTTAATTTTGTTTGAACAACATAGTTTTGTTTTTATTTTCAAATTCTCTACAGTATGTGGTGGTATTCTGTAAGCCACAGAATTTTACCTAGAAATGTACATAAGAAGCAAAAAGACAACAAAAGACCTATTATATGGCAAGAATTTGAGTGTTTGTGTAAAAACCCTGACAAAACAACAGAACAGGAAACCTAAGGATTTTTTTTAAAACTGATTAATGGTGTAATTTTTCTTCAGTGTCCACGCTAAAAGATCAGATGGAGGACTTGAAAAAAACCAACCAGCATTCACAAATTTCAACTGAGAAGATGACACTATTACAAAAACAAGTACGTTGCTTCTGTTCATTATCTTCATTATTTCTTAGGTTTGAAATGCAGTATTGAGCATTCAGATACAACAAAACTGGTCCAGATAACTTTTATATTTGAGAATCTTGTCTGTTTTATTTTAACAGCTAGAAGAAGCAAATGATTTGTGGAGGACAGAATCGGATACAGCAGCGAGACTGAGAAAGGCTAACACAGAAATGAGCAAGTCACTAAGTCAGGTAGAATCACTGAACAGAGAACTCCAGGAAAGGTGCAGAGTTCTAGAAAGCACAAAACTGCAGGTGGAGAAAGATTATTACCAACTTCAAGCAGCTTTGGAGTCAGAACGAAGGGACAGAAGTCATGGATCTGAAATGATTGGTGAACTACAGGGTAATTCTTCTGTATTTATGCTTTACGAAAAAAGTTGTGATGACTCTACTCTGTTGCATAAAGTACAGTTACATAAAGGGAGGAAAGCTAACCTGCAAGCCAAGCGTGACTTAAAAGAGCAATTTCTGTAGATGGGGTCTGGCTTCTGGATCATGTTCAAGCAGCTCTCAGGAGGGAGAATATCAAAATCCAGAGTTGGAAACACCAATTATAAGTCCATGGGGCTGCTCTGACTAAAAGTCTGAGTAGTACAAAAATATGCAAAACTAATACAGTGCTAGAGAAGACACAACATTGTTTTACTGCCTTGTTGCAGTAGTCAAGTTGCCATACCCTACACTTTCTCTTTCATGTGTGGAGAAAGCTATTTTGTTGTTAAATTGCATTTGCTTTCTTTTATGATGCTTCTACATTACTTTATTAACAAGATTAAGAGCAGGACGTAGAAATGGCAAGAGAAAACAACTCTGTGGACTTCAAAATGCATTTTTAACCACATCTGACTTGGCAGCCTTCAGGCAAAGGATCTTTTTCTGAAGAGTGAAGGGTTAAGGTCCTTTGCTGTTATTTACCCAAATAGCTTTATGTAATTCACTTACTCATAGAGCTGTTTTTAAAGGCATATTTAAAATGAATGAGAAAAACATAATATTTATGAAGTCTTCATCTTCTTCCATCTTATTTCTTACATATTGCCAGGATGTCTCTTTATACTTCAAAACCAAGTGAAGCAGGCTGTACTGTAGTCAGGTGTATTTGAACTGATAGGTATATTTTTGTATACCCTATTTAGGGTATTAAGTGTAATATGGAGTAGTCCTAAATATTTTTTGTGTTTTTATTTTGAATGAGCTAATGCACATTCTTCAGTATAGAAATATATTCACTACTACTTTGGCATTTGCATGCATGCACACGCACTGCTGCTGCTGTTACTACTAAGGTTTTGGGGGAGGCCTTATTGTGGCTTTCAGTACTAAAAGGGGGCTTATAAGAAAGACAGAGACTTTTTACCAGGGCCTGTAGTAACAGGACAAGGGCCAGTGTCCTAAACTGAAAGAGAGTAGGTTCACATTAGATATCAGGAAGAAATTTTTTACTGTAGGGGTGGTGAGACACTGGAACAGGTTGCCTAGAGAAGTTGTGGCTGCCCATCCCTGGCAGTGTTCAAGGCCAGGTTGCATGGGGCTTTGAGCAATCTAGTCTAGTGGAAGGTGTCCCTAAATGGTCTTTAAGGTCCCTTCCAACTCAAACCATTCTGTGATTCTACTTAGTATTTAGCTGTCACCACACAAGGTCTTGTGCCAGATGCTGGGTGGATGTGGAATGGTTCTGCTATCCATGGCAGAGCACTTGAGTCATAATTAGGTGAATACGTATTACGTTAGTACCTGCAGATTCATTTGAGACCGATGTCTTGTGTAATGTGCCTTATCTGTGTATTAATGGAGTTAACACCAGAAAAGATGCTTGTTGCATAGCAGAACTTGGATTAATGGAAGAAATTTTGCATATTAGGTATTGGAAGTGATGGAAGGTGGGTACAAGTTTTGCATGTGATTGTTTGTTGTGAGTTGTTACTAATTGCATGCCTAAAAAGTGGCTAAAAAATCAGTTTCCTTTACAATATACAGCCTTTCCATGTCTGAAAAATTTGAGAGTGTAAATGGGTTAGGGCCCCAGAAGTCAGTAGAGCTTGAAAGGCCTATTGATCGAAGTCAAGTAACTAATATTGAATGATACTTAATTTCTTATGGCAGTTCGGATTACAACTTTACAAGAAGAAGTAAAAAACATCAAAAACAATCTTGAAAGAGTGGAAGCAGAAAGAAAGCAAGCACAGGATATGCTTAATCATTCAGAAAAGGTATGGCAAAATGATGCTGAGGCTAATGTTTGTTCTTTGTCAGCTTTTGACTTTTTTCATATAGTATTTATTGATGTTGCTAAATCCTGTGTTCTTCCTCTAATTTAGTTTTGTGCTAAATTGATTAACTAAACACTGCTAATTTACAATCTCATCAGGATGGTAGGTCTCACAAGTCCTCAAGCAGTTCTTACTCATAGCTTTGGGCATAAAATTAGCGTTTGTCATTTACTGTCACTGATTCAAGGATTCGATCCTTCTGCCAGTAGCAAGTAATTTTTGTTCTGCCTGCCTACCTATTGCTGTAGAGAGTTGAACTTGTTAGAAACATGAAATTTAAGTGTCTGCTTTTACTGGATTTTAATTTGACTGGATCAGTGCCAGACCTTTTGATCCAAAGGAGCTGAACCGTTTCAATGGTAGCAGCATGTTCCCCTAATCCCCACCCCAAGATGGAGAAACAAGTAAAGAAGAGTTAAAGAAAATTCTGCGTCCTTTTTCCGGTCAGCTCTACACTTTGAGGTCAGGTAAAGACTTGCTGTACCACGTGGTCTATCCAAATAAACCAGAGAGATACGACTACCTATAAGGGAATGTGCAAGCAGTTACCATTCTCGTTTGGTGTTACATGAAACAGCGATCCAAAGGCAAGTCCCTGTCTCTCAAAGCTCATCTCCAGTGCTTGTTTCATGAGTTACTGTTAATGGCTGTCAGTCCCAACAGTGACGTAAACAAGAGTTGCATCCAGGTAACAATAATTCAAATTCTTCCTCTGTGCTCTAGTGTTGTCAGTGGATTAGTTGTGTGTTTCCACTATCTTACAAATTTATAGACTACTGAAAAAAATTAAATGAATTTTTCCCCAGAGCACTAAGTACAGTTTTTGTCTGCTACCATTCTTTATTAAGCATGGAAAATAACATGGATTTCTTTGTAACAAAAAGTTAACACTGAAAAAGGGAAGAAAGGAAATGTGATTCCCTCAGATATTGTAGAAACCTGGTAACATTTTTTTTTTCTTATATTTAGGAAAAGAATAATTTAGAGATAGATTTGAACTACAAACTCAAATCATTACAAGACCGGTTAGAACAGGAAGTAAATGAACACAAAGTGACTAAAGCTCGGTTAACTGACAAACATCAGTCAATAGAGGAGGCAAGATCAGTTGCAATGTGTGGTAAGTGTTTCTTTCAAGTTGCAGGTAAATATATAATAAAAGGTATTTTGATTATATGCTATCTTAAAACACATCATCTTATAATGTAGTACTCCTATACAGGTTTTAATCCCTTGTATAAAGAACGTATATCAAAATTGTAAAACATGAAAACTACACATTTTAAATTATTTTGTCTAACTTGGTACTTATACCATAAAAATTGCATTATTTCTTAGTGTTTTGAATATCTTACTTGGTTTGCCATGAGAGCCTTCCTTGGCTTCTAAAAAGCTATTGGATCTTGAAATCCTGGCTAATGCTAAACAGAATTGAAAGAATACGTTATCAGGGAGCATTCACTCCTGTGTAACTGCATTAAAAATATTGGTGGTGTATCAGGCTTGTCTGAAGTGGTGAAGTTTTTTTTATATATAAATATCCATGAGTCAAAGGTGTGTCTTGACATCTTAATTGAATACATCAGGTTTTCTTTGTGAATGTCATTGGTGCCTAGATGTGTAGTTTGTAACTTTTCAGAAAGCTAATGGTATCATTTGTTTTCTTTCATTCTACTATCCATTCCTGGAAATGAAACTTTGCCTTTATTTTGCAATGATTACTTCAAGAATCTGTATTTTTTTTATTTCTTTCACTATCTGTCTTTCAGTTATCATGAGAATATTCCAGTGCTTTGAATGCAAATTGGAATAATTTATTTTTTTAATGTTTCTTGTAATAATGCCAGTAAGTTTTTACTCAGTAATCAGTCCAACAGCAAAAGAGTTTAAATAGCTGCACAAAAGCACTTGTAAATTATTAGGATATTTAAGACTGTGTTTACAAAAGCACTATTGCAGAAGCTACATACTAATTTTTGTTGGTTTTCTTTCCTTAATGTTGTTTAGAAATGGAAAAAAAAATAAAGGAAGAAAGGGCAGCAAGAGAGAAAGCAGAAAATCGAATAGTTCAAGCTGAAAAGCAGTGTTCTATGCTGGACTTCGATCTGAAGCAATCTCAGCAGAAACTGGAACACCTTCTTGAGCAAAAAGAGAGACTGGAAGATGAAGTAAGTAAAATGTATATCACTAACAATTTTCTGTATAAATAAGAAATTCTAGATGCACTGAGAAATGGAAAATTAAATTCACTCACATTGAACTGTGTAATACACCTCTCAGTTGCACTGAAGTCAGCTGGCCTAAATAGTGCTGCATAGTTTCTGCTTGTTTCTTAGCTCCTGGATGCCTTACGTATTCGAGCCCGCAATTTATTACAATTTTTTTTTTTTTTTGGTGTGTGTTTCCATTTCTTTTTTTAAAAATAAAAACTTGCCTGTGAATTTGACTGTAGTCTGGTGGGTTTGGATGGTTTGCAGTTCTGAGTTTGCATTTTCCAGAAAAGCATTGGTTCAAGGAAATGCAGTTAGAATATTCAGTGTGACAACTAGGTACTAAGAGTAATAGTTCCATCCTTACTTTTCCTTTACAGGACACTGGGAATGAAGATTGTAACACCTTTTGTGTAAATTAGTTTTTATATAGCTAGTAAGCTGCAGTTTTTGCTAGGATGAGAAGTTTTTAGGATCTGAAATCCACAGACAAGTTTGCAGGACCTTTCAGCACACAATTTCAGTTTCTTCCATTGTTGCCTTTAAGATGAGATAAAACACATTTGGGA
This sequence comes from Nestor notabilis, assembly GCF_000696875.1. Lineage (NCBI taxonomy): Eukaryota > Metazoa > Chordata > Aves > Psittaciformes > Psittacidae > Nestor > Nestor notabilis. Next base: position 9,182 of record NW_009923323.1, read on the forward strand.
TCTTGAAATAAACTGAGTATGGGGAAGCTTTATTACCATGCAGTGTCATATCAGTATGTTCTGTAAGGGCAGCAGCTCTCCTTAAGATTATTGCACTGAAGTGACTGGAGGCTTAGGAATATTTTTACTTACTGTGCAACATATAGCATCTAGGCAATGGTATTTGAAATAAAATAATCCATATATGAAACACTTTCAACCACATGGGATTGGTTATTCAGCAAATGCTCCTAAATTGAACTATTTCTCTTTTAGGTAAAGAATCTAACACTTCAGCTAGAACAAGAGACGAATAAGCGAATAATGGCACAGAATGAATTAAAGGCACAAGCCTTTGAAGCAGATAACTTGAAGGGTTCTGAGAAGCAGCTGAAACAGGAAATCAATACGTTGTTGGAAGCAAAAAGATTACTGGAATTTGAGTTGGCTCAACTTGCTAAGTAAGTAAAAATCTGAAGTAAAATGGAAAAAATTGCTTAATTATACATGTACTGTTCTGCCTGTTCCTATTAGCAAATAAAGTTTTCTGGTGCATAGGCATTTTTTCCTAAACTAAAGGAGTATTTTTAGCTGCATGTTATGATTTCTCTTTGTAGCCTTCAGTGTTGGAATATTTTTGTTATGAGCTATAATGCAGAAAAATTCTTGGCTCATCATTCTGTGTCAAGGCATATATATATGCGCGCCATTTTTATTTGACTGCCTCCTTTATGGTTGACTGTGATACTACTTACTACATCATATGGGACTTTTAGTTTTCCTACAGGGGAGTCAACAGCTCTTTTTCCCCCTTTAGCTATTTGATCCTTTTTCGTAACATTTCTTAAGCAGACTAAAGTCATTTTTCATTAGTTAGGCTTCTGTCATACTTTCCTTCAGGTGACTTAAGAAGTACTCTAAATGGAGAAATGTTGTCTTCTCAACTACATACTGAAGTGATCAGCAGGGTAGAATAAAGAATGTAATTAAATCAGAATTTTAGGATACGCTGTTGGTCTTCGTAATAACATGGGCAAGTGTACGATCTTTATAGGATGCTGTTCTGGTTAGAAATAATCTTTGTCATTTGTTAGTAGCTGACTTTTTACATTTTTTCCTTCTTTATTACTTCAAAGACAGTACAGAGGAAATGAAGGTCAAATGCGTGAGCTTCAGGATCAGTTGGAAGCTGAGCAGTATTTTTCGGTAAGACTTGCAAAAAATTGAGTGGTACAGTTTGACATGAAATCATTGAACCCTGAACAGTTTGACATAGTAACTTTTTTTAAATGTAGCTGTATGACATAAATCAGCAATCTGCAACTTACAAGCAATGAACAAAAAATTAGAGAACATCAGATAGTCTATCTAATCTGTTGCTTTGTAGTTGTTTGGCAAATCTTATATATTGAGGAACTCTTATCTGAACTATTCATCAGAGTAGTTCCTATCTTGAGCTTGGAAAAGAGGTATTTTCTGACATCATTGCAAACTTTTGTAGAGAGTTCAAAACTTCCATACTTACTGGAATATATTCCATGCTATTGATCTACGGTGAGTATATTTAAGAACCATCGATCCAGGAGCATTCTGCATGTATTCTGTATCATTCTAAAAAGATACCTTCTCTGCACCTGAGTCCTTGAAGAGCCTTATTTGGTTCTTCAGGTAGCCAGAATGTGCATTTCATAGACTTAGTTTGATCTGTTTCATTTCTTTGAAAAGAAGCAGTGATATCAGATGCTCTGTAATGCCTGAACTTCAAATACTTTTGTAAATACGAACAGTCTCATTTCACTTTGGGAAGTACTTTTAAGATTAGGTTCTTCCTTGGAGGGGCAATAAAAATTACTAAATGGCACATGATTAATTTCATTATGTTACAGATTTTTATGCATTTCTTTGTAATATACTGCTAATAAGATCTAGAATACTGTGTTTCATTCTCAGTTTTCTCTTTTTTTTTTTTTTTTCCCCCTGGCATGTAGTTCAAATGAGACATTTCAGTCTGAATATTTGGCAAAAGTTCTTTACTGTAGTAGATAAAATTTGAACTTTCAGAATTACTGGTGGTGGAAATAGCAATATAGTAATTGAGAATAGAAGCAATTCATGTAAATCAGCCAGACCCCTTGAATCAGTGATCTGAACAAAGTCAGTCTGTACACAAAAAGCTTACAGTCTTAAGAGAAAAGATACATGGATACAAAGAGGATACAACAGGTGGAAACATAAGACAGTATTAGTCTTGTTTGATGAGGACTTTCAGACAGTGGTGCTACAAGAGGATGCAGTTTTGTCCTGTTGTCTCCAAGAGATGTCCTCAGCTGAGTCCTAGTGTATTCCTTCCCTTTTGTCATCAGGTGTGTTTGTACAACTGCGTAGGAAACCAGACTAGAAAATTGAAAACTAACCTGGTCACATCAGTTCCCTACATAAGGGAACCTGAAAAGGAGCATCTCAGACAGGCAGGAAGGAGGAAATGTCATTAAAGACAGAACTGGCATGGGCTGGGGTTTGGCAGATGCAAATGAACCCAGTACCAAAACAATGATGAATTTACTATGGAACTTGACTAATGATTCTTTATGCTTTCTTTTACAGACACTTTACAAAACTCAGGTTAAGGAACTGAAAGAGGAAATTGATGAAAAGAACAAAGAAACTCAAAGAAAAATGCAGGAATTGCAAAATGAAAAGTATGCCTTGTGTTTCTCAAATACACATAAGTTTGGGTTGGTTTTTTTTCCTATAGTATGGTCTCACTAATGAAGATTTTGAATGAAGTTTAAACTGTTTAATTCCTTCAGAAAAAGTCAGGTCTTTAAAGGCTTCTATAATACCTTGTAAGATGGCAAATACATAGAATTTTACCTATGCTGATTTACAAAGCCAAATATGGTTATTCATATTTGTGTCTAGATATTACAAATGGAGTCCAAAGAAAAATCATGATGTCTGAGAATTTAGGAAGATGCAAAAATTTGTAAAAGCATTCCAATTTGTAGTAATCATCTTGCTTGTGTAACAACTTTTTTATTTGATTGTATTATCCTGGTAATTACTTGGTATATTTCTATAGTAAATAAAATAATTTGAGAAGAAGATAATGAAAATACTTTGAATTCTAAGCTTAGTACGCTTCTGATTACAGCAAAAACGGTTAATCCAGCAATGATTGTGATGTACTAAGTTAGCAAATAAGGAAAAAACTTTTTAAACTTGTTTTTCCAATTTATTAATTTAATATATATTGATTCTGAAGGAGGAGACTGTAGCCTTATACATGAAGTAGAGTTTCTTCTAAAGTATGCGTCTCTTGTTCTACTTGAGCATCAGCAGGATGTTCTGTGTGGTGTTTGTGATGATGCATTTTGAATGGGCCAAGGAAGGGAGAAGGAAAAGATATTATGATGTACAGGGAAAACACCTGCCTATGCAATGTTGTGTGGAGCAGGATCTGACTTAAAAAGAAAAAAGGGTGGGAAGGGGAAAAGACTTTGTTTATTCCTCTTGTGTGTTTTTTGAGGGTTTTTTTGGGGGGGGTTCTTTGCTTTCTTCTTATTTTTATAGATTCCTTTTTTTCTCCTGTTTCCTCCTTGTTCTACAACTATTGGAATTGTGACAAAGTCTAGGTATACTTCACCAGTTACCTTTTGTGGTAGAGGCCTGTATCTACTACAGATGTATCAAATCAGTGGACTCCAATATATACATCACTGTGTAAATATCTTTTTATTTTGCAGTGCAGAAAGGGCATCTGCCATGAGTCCCTACTGCAGTCATGGATTGCCACTTCTGTCTCAGCATGCTGTGGGCTGTGTCACATGTTGCTGGGTACATCTGGCTCCTGGGTGCTAGTTTGGCCACTGTGCTTTGTGTGGGGTTTTTTGCAGGCAAATATAAAGGAGCTCTGCCTGTACTCTTAAGCACGAGCAAGAAAGTTTGGGTTGTATGCTGAACTGATTAAATGTTGTGTATACGTTAAGGAGATGCTGCACCTAAGCTAATGCCCCTGCCTCTCAAGCTGTAGATGGAATTTGCAAGCCTTTCTGCAAAAGGTTGCGTAGACAGAGAACCACTGTCTGTTTTCAGAAACTCTATGCAATTTTCCTGATTGTTAAAATGGTATGGAGCACACATCTTCATGAGCAGTAATATTGTGTGAAGTAGCAGCTAATACTGATAGGGTTAAGTATCTTTTGATGGACCACACTGTACGTGCGATTTAATTTTAGTTTTTATTCCTCAAAGGCAGAATTTGACACACCTGGTTTCCTGAGGGTTGGTGTTTTATGGATGATTGAATTATAGTAAGCTTGCTGCTGTAGCTTGTGTGGACCATCAAGAAATACAGGAGTACAGAGTGTGTTTTTGTAAATCTTCTTTTTCTTAAACTAAAATAACGACAGTTAGTGGAGTGGTATGGTTTGGGTTTGTTAGTCTTCCTGAAAATGTTGAATGTTTTGTGTAGAACAAAATGTTCATGTCCTTTTTACAGAGAAACGCTCACTACCCAGTTGGATTTAGCTGAAACAAAAGCTGAATCAGAACGGTTAGCACGAGCACTCCTTGAAGAACAGTATTTTGAACTGAGCCAGGAAAGCAAAAAAGCAGCATCAAGACACAGGCAAGAAATGACTGACAAGGACAGCATCATAAGAAGGGTAAATTATTCCACTGTAATGAATACCTATATATATTTTCTAGCTGAAAACAGAAATTTATGTTTCTATTTTAATTTATAAAGTCTTGTTATCCTAAGTAATAAGTATCAAAGTTTTGAACTTGTTTGGAACCTTCCAATCCCATCATGTGAACTCACAAAGAAATGTAGACTTAATAACATCTGAGGTGAAGCCAGAATGAAAATCAGCTGAATGTCTCTAATTCAGTTACTAAGCCTTTTGTGGTTACTTCCTGTCATTGCCCAAGGTATTATTTCAATCACGTAAATTTGTGGAGCTGTATATTAGAGAATCTTACTTAACTCTTGAGTTTCTTCCTGGTAAACTATTTAAAAAAACCCTAAACTAACACAGCAAAACACCAAAACCCACCAAACCCCAAACTGCAATTTTTGAAGATACTTCATAGTGTAGCTCTTGTGTAGTGTAGCTGTTGTGTATTAGTATCAGGTTGATGAATGTCTTTAACTGAAGAGTTTCAGATAGCATTGTTATTTTATCATTTCTGGTTTTTCCCATTTAGCGTCAGCTATGGAGATTCTTTTTAAAGAATCTTGGGGGTGTAAAACTCAGTAAACTCTAGATGTAACTAAACTTGGATCAATTGCTTAAAGCTTTTTATTAGTGCTACCATGGATATTACACCTCTGTGTAAATATAGCGGAAATAGTGTTTGTTACATGTGTTTCTTGTATAAGCTTGAAATTTCCAGATTGCCACCGTTTCTTTAGAAGCATTTAGATGATTGAAATACTTTCTTGGCAGTATGTTTTTGGGTTTCAGATATTCTTATAATATTGTTAGGCACGATTTCTATAGGCTTCAAATGAAACCTTTTTTTGAGAATGCAGTTATGGCTGGTTTTTAATACGTACTTGTTAAGTGGCTGGCAAAGTGATCCTGACTCTGGCAGCTAACATTCTAACATACTCAAAGTGTAATAGTTTTCCTCTCTGGTTTCTTTTGGTTTTGGGGTTTTTTTGGTTTGTTTGCTTTGTTTTTGTTTGCTTGTTTCATTGGTTGCTTGGTTTTTGGTTGGTTGTTTTTTTTGTTTTGCTTTTTTTCTTTCCCTCCCAAACCTATGTGCATATTTACCCGTGTATGCTCTGACTTAGTCCAAATTTTGTACTATTATTATGCTGATTTATACCTGGTTTTCATGATACATGACAATTATTTAGCAGCAGATGCCATGTATCTACTCTAGCCTTGAATGCTGGAGTTGTACCATCTCTTATCTGCTCTTCTGTTTGGATTCGGGGGATCCAGGTTCTAGATACTACTTCTTCCAAAGTACCAGAAATTAACTGGAAATCTCCACATTCAATAGCAAAAAATCTAAGTTTGCCACAGTTGGGTTTTCAGTTATGTACTGCACTGTTGTCAGCTCTGCAAAGATAATTAAAAAGAAGAAGAATTCTTTCTGGGACAGGTGTATTTTGAGCCTTCTGGTAAATCACGACATCTTAGAAGTACCTTTTTTTAAAATTCAGGTTTGAAAGGTAAGCAGATTTTTTTGTATCTGATCTGAGGAAGGCATTTCAAGTGAATAAGGGTATTTAAAATAATAGTATGATAAATATTTTTAGAATTGATGGCAAGTTCTTTATTTTAAAATGTGTTTGTTTTCATTTAGCTGGAAGAAACTAATAACACATTAACCAAAGACGTTGATTTGATAACAAAGGAAAATTCAGAGATCAGTGAAAAAATTAAGAAACAGGAAGAAGGTATGTCATATTTGGAGTTTTAATTCATCTGTTATGAAGCACAATTGAATTTGAAACACATGGCGAAATGGGAGAAGACATTGCTGTTTATCTTCCCTATTATTTGGGGCTTGATAAATAACAGTCATTGTTTTAATCTTGAAAATGTATCTTCTGTGTCAATCTTGCTCCTTTTTGCAAAGGGTAGAAAGGACCCCAGGAACTACCCACCTGTCAGCCTCACCTCTTTGCCTAGGAAGATCATGGAACAGATCCTCCTAGAAGCTATGCTAAGGCACATGGAGGACAGGGAGGTGGTTCGAGACAGCCAGCATGAGTTTCTGCTCACACTCCCTTGTCACTTTAAACCAAGTTACCACTGGCAGGCATAGTCAGGAATGCCTCTCCGCTAAAGGCCATTCATACATTGTCTGTCTAACCCCCTTCTGCCAGCCATGCCCTTGTGTGCACGAAAGTTATTCAAGTATTTTACTCATTTCATTCTCAATCAGCAGGCTGGAGGTGTGATTGAGAAATCAGTAGAAATCAAGTAACTGGTGTGTAAGAGAGGGGTGGGGGGGAAGCATAACAGAGTCATTCCTCGTTTAAAGGAAGCCTTTTTTTCCTATGTTTACTTTATGCCTGGTTAAGAATCTGTACTAAATGCGGGTCCAGTTTTATCAGTCTTACTCTGTGTGGGTACTGACTTAGTAATTTTTGATACTGCAGAAACACTTCTAGTAGTATAAACGTGAAAGGAATGGGGCAACAAACTTAATAATCATCAGGAAAGAAAAATGTGTATGTTGTCTTTAGCATTTCATCTTGGTGCCTTCCTGATATATATATCCTTCTGGTAATTTTGCATCGTTATAGTAGCATTAAACTGGTAACTTGTATCACTACTAACTGTATTTACGCATTAAGTGACACAACAGGAAAATAGAGGAGAAAAAAAATGGAATTGTAGAAAAGATTAAGCTTAGAAATACTTACTTTGTCTTAAAATACCTCAAAGTTGAATGTTATTTTAACAGAATACAAAACAAAAAAAGAAGAGGAAATCAATAATATTAGAATGCATTATGAGAAGAGTATTAACACTGAAAGAACTCTGAAGACACAGGTAAAATTTTTAATGCAACTTAATAATAATTATTTTGCATATCAGGTATTTTCAATTTATTGTTTTTGTATAACTGACTCTTAGTTCCTTTGAGATTAAGTGTCTATTAACAATGATGTATAATATGCATTCTTGATTGATACAGTTGAAAGCATAATCTTTTGATGCTGTGTACTCTTCAGTATTACTTCTGTCATTTATGTTGGTGAAGGGTTTTTTTGTTTTTTGGTTTGGTTTTTTTTTTTTTTTTTTTTTTTTTTTATCGAATCCTATAACTAGAGGAACTTAAAATTCCTGTATGAAACATGCTTGCATACAGCATTTTTCTTACTGGTTTTCCCATTTCTTAAACAGGCTGTCAACAAACTGGCTGAGATAATGAACCGGAAGGATTTTAAAATAGACAGAAAGAAAGCGAACATGCAAGATTTGAGGAAGAAAGAGAAGGAAAACCGAAAGCTTCAGTTAGAACTTAATCAAGAAAAAGAGAAGTTCAATCAGATGGTAGTGAAATACCAAAAGGAGGTCAATGAAATGCAAGCGGTAAAATCATCTTAGTATTTTTGTCACGTTGTGGAATTCTCTCCACAGGAAAAATGTACAGCTCCTAGTCTGCGTGAAAAAATAGCAAGTTCTGTTCCAGATGTTCTAGGCTTCAGAATTTTAGTGAGGCAGAGAACTTAAATGTGCAGCTGTGCTTGTTCCTCTTCCTAAATTCTTAACTGTGGAAGTTACTGATACATTATGAAGACTAAAGAAATGAATACTGTTTATCATACTATTTATGCAGTTTATTTCACTGGCAGGTGGTTTCCTTTTCAAAACAAATGGTAATTTAAGAGTTAATCAGACTCTCTGCTACTTGAATGCGTTGCTGGATCTTTGCTATTTGACTTTTTCTCCAAGGCTGAACAAACACTTCTGCTATAATAATTTATGTAAATGCTATCAGAAGTATCTAGAGATATTAAAAAAATAGTAATGTTTTGTTTTCAGAATACTTTGCTGTCATATTTTTGCTATCACAGTAACTATGCATGTATATATACATACAGCAACTAGCAGAAGAATCTACATACAGGAATGAGCTCCAGATGCAGCTGGATAGTAAAGAGAGTGACATAGAACAACTACGAAGGAAAATTTTGGACCTCCAGCAAGGGATGGATTCTACCAGTGTTGCTAGTCTCCAGGCAGATGAAATGGACGGAAATCTTTCAGGTAAGAGCAAAGCATATTTGGACTACTTGATTTTGTGCATACACATGATTTTGGAGGTACTGTTTCAAATAAGCTACTACCTTTTAAAATCTTACATCGTTCTCTTTCAGTGTCACATACTCACTTCCTTACTACTTGTATTTTATTTCATAGCTTAGCTGCTTATATTTAAATCTGAATTTCTTCTCACATCAGACTTCCCACAGTATAGCTTGGCATTAGCATAATTTTTATCCCCTTTCATGGAAGGAGTATCTTTACATCTGCTGCTGTTTGTATATAGTGAATACAATGTGCAGTGTCCAGTGAGTAGAATACAGGGCGAGCACTCCCACAACATTGCAACTGTATTTTGTATTTTGAATGCAAAATTACCTTGATCTTGTCTGTTCTTACAGTCATGTAGCACCATTGTGACAAGCGGCAGTAATTTCCAACATGAAAAATAATCAGTGAATTTTCATAATGCAGTTATGGTTGTATGGAATTCTGACTAGGCAGATTAAAGTAAGAATAAATAATACAGACTAGTTAGCTATTTTCATGCAGTGTCAGTTCCAGGCATTATGTTTTGAAACCCACTGTTACACTGATTAGTGATCTCCTCCTCCCCAGTGTTTGAAAAATATAATCAGTTAGTACTTTCACATGATCCTCTTCTGTATCTCCTGGATACAGGAAAAAACGTGCCGTGGTAATAAGCTGTGCTTAACAATTTCCAGATGTTGGAGCCAGGTTTATATTTTTCAGAGTTAAGTAATTTTTATAATTCATCATGAAGTTCTTAATAAATGCTTGTCTTACAGATTTACAGTCTGGTTTTTATTGTAGAAAAATATTCAAACGTACAAAAATAGAATACTATTTTGGATATTTTAAGACTTCAGTGGACAAGTAATCAGATAAAAGTAAATAGAATCATTTTAGTTGCCTGTTTTCCTGTTAATGCACTTCATGATTCTCAGATTGCCACATTCTAGAGTTTTTCCAGGGGTCTTAGAGTGGTTGAAATGTCAGGTAGGTTACCAGACTTAGTGTATGTTTTTATGTAGTTGTTCCTTTCTGTGTCTATTTTCATGTCCTGTCTTCCCCTTAGTATATTTTTAGATTTTTAGTTCATAATTAAGTGAAATCTGTTCTAGAATAGATTTTCATTCGGTAGTGATATAGTCTTGTCTTCACAGCTTCCATTCTGTCCAAGAAGTGTTTTGCACTCTGAAGTCTGATCTGTAAAACCCTCAGGCAGTTGCCATCTTGTGAAGTGAATGTTTATTTTACTACTTTTAAAAATGTCTTCTGGACCAAACTTCCATTGAAGCTCAGTATTGGGAATTCTTAGAGCTATGAGACTGGTGAAGGAACATGTTTCTTCTTAGCTGTCACCTGCTAGGAACCTCCCTCTGGTATTTCTGAACTGTCAGTACTTTTTCTCTTAGATATTAATTATCAGTGCAGTCCATTTAACTGGGGTAAAAAAAAGAAATCTGAGGGGTTTTACTTAAAGTGTTTTTTACCTGCAGAAATTAATACTTGGAATTGAGCCTCATGTTTGATAGTGTCTCCTAAATGAAGAACACTGTAGTTCGTAATTTATTAAAAATTTCTGAGCTCCTGTAAATTGAGAGTTTAAATTTTTCTACAAGAAAACAGACTAGATTCATTCTACATAAAAGGGTAGTTTTGAACTTCCTCACTTTGCTTCTCAGACATTTTCAGCTTAATGGCTGTTGTGTATTACACTGAAAACACTCAATGCCTCCGATGCAAGATTTGAGGAAGAAAAAGAAGGAAAACTGAAAGCTTGAGTTAGAACTTAAGAAAAACAGAGATTCGATCAGATTCCCCATTTTATTCCTAAGGACAATAGTATGTCAGTGTGACACTGTTGTCTCCAAGATCTTAGAAAGGCTGTAGGAACAAGCACTTTCTTTGTCTGCCTCGTTTCAGTCCATTATTTTCAGTTTTACCTCTGGAGATGTGTATAGTCAGGCATACAGGCTTCTGACTGTATGACTGTATTACTTGCCACTTCAATTTTGGGGGCAGAAATTTTGGTATGTGCAGTATCTTATCCATTGTTAATTAGAACATCACAGTTACTGGAAGTTCTTTTGGTTTTCATCTTCTATACTCATGACCCCTCTGTTTCTTTTTTAATAAGCCTTTCATTTCTCGTCTTCTTTCTCGCCCTTTTCTCCACACATGCCTCTGCTTTTTACTGCAGTTGTGCTGATGGTGTTACTGTGTCATATAGGTGGGACCTCTAGTATATATTATTAAGACTTGCCTAGATTCAGATCATGGCCTTACGTGCTGCTGCTTTTTTAATTAGAAGAGATTGAAGTGACCTTGGTGTATATAGTCAGTTTTCACACAGTTGCCAAAGAGTCAAGTAGAGGGCAGGGAAGGATTGCACTAGCATTGTGAGGAGGAAAAAAAAAAAAGCCAGTCTTCAAAGTAGAAGTACCCCACGAAAGAGGAAATTATCCAGCACAGTTATTTTTCTGCAAACTAAGTAATTAGTCTTCAAAACAGAACGTGGCATACCACAGGAGTTCATTTGCTACGATTCAGTTCTATGAAGTTGTCTTCAGGTGTGTGCTAAGTTCCTATCACTTTTGTAGCCTGAACATAGACATTCCTTCAGAGCACCTTGAAAAGCATCTTGTTTAAGAGGTAATTTTTTCTGTATTTGGTGGTGGATACAGAGAAATCATGTGGTAACACACCTTACAGCTGCATCTCACTTGGAGGTGGTTTCTATCTGTCATTGAACTCAATACCCCCTCAAGTTGTAGTTCCCAGGGACACTTATGTGCTCCCAAGGTAGGGATTGGCTTATTTAGACAATACCAGCTATTCTCAGGCTTTTGTTTTGCCAGATGGGAAGGATCGTGACATGGACGAAGATTTTCCTCGTATTCAGTTCCAGGCATTTTTTGTAACTCTCACTCCTGATAATTGATTCAGATAGCAGCTCATGTCTCAGTTGATGTCTCCAATGTTAATAGATGCCTTGCTGAAACAGCTGAAATACTTGCTTTTTATTGATGCCTTTGAAATGCATCTTCCTCCTGACTGGACTTAGGAAATCTTAATAATTACATGATTGTAGACAGAATTCTTCTCTGTCAAGACAAAACATGATCAGGAACTTAAAGGATTTTGTCCTAGTTGTTATAAGGCACTTGTAAATTAATTCTTTTCATCTGATTGGCAAGATAATTTAAGCAATTGAGCTGTCCTACAGGTTTAACCTCAGTCCATAAGGTTATAAATCATGTTTTACATAAAAATAGGATTGAATAATAAACAGGGACCATTTAAGCCAATAGTTTTGTTGGTTTTTTTGGAATATGGAACATAGGACTTTCTGAAACACCTACAAGTAGCTGTCACCTGAATAAACCTCAAAGCAAGATCCAGCCAGCAATCCTTGGTGAGATCCACTTGAAATTATAGTAAGACAGCCTGAGGAAGGAAAGAATCCAATGGGAAGGGAGGCTGGAAAGAATTAGCAAGGTAGTATCTCTAGTTATGTAGTTACCATGGAAGAGTCTGAGGCATAGGAATTCTTGAACATTGGAAAAAGATGCTTTACTGCTCATGAAGGCGCCTGTATTACGTAGCTCCAAAACAATGAAAAGTCTCATAAATAAATATAGTCATGGTTGTCTTGTGTGATTTTATTGAAGACTTACTGTTAGAACTCAAATTTATCATACTGAATCACAGTGAATCCTGGCAATATATGAATACTAGCCATGAAGATGTTCAGAATGCAAATCCATGTTTTTATATATATTCAGAGATAATTCTAAGATCTGTAGCCCTTATGGAATCCTTTCTTCATATTCTTTTCGGGTCCAGCTAGCTATCAGATATTCTTGAGGCCTATCTTGGATTTGATGGATTGGGAAAATATGAACTATCTATTCTGGGATTCTTTCCAAAATACAGGGCTGTTGTCAGGCAATAGTTTTGAGTCTACTTTTAAAGACAGGAATAGAAGATTCTTTTTAATAGTCTAGATAGCCCATATTTTCTTAATTACTTAATCGGAACACTCATAAATATTGTTCTTCTGGTTCAAATATTTGTGAAATGGCCAGATGAGCATTTGCAGTTTTGCTAGCTAACTCTGTCAAGGGAAATTAAAATACACTATAAATATTACTTGAGACAAACCTTTGTGGTGAGGTTGGAAGGGAAGGACTCATCTACCCTTTCAAGAGTACATTTGGTTCCAGACGGATGTTAGCTTTGATGCATTCAGAAATTGTTATTTTCAACTGCAGAATGTTACTCACAGCTCAGAAATCATCTCTCATGCAAATAAAATTTGCTTACTAAAATAGGTTTGTAGTAGACAGAAAAGAACATCAACCAATTCATTTGTAATAGCTCACCCACTTTCTACTTTCTTTGAAATTTCTATCAGAATGTACTGAAATAGATGTGAACTTAGAACTCACCCTGACTCTATAAGCAACATAGTACCTGGTGCATCTTTTAAAGTTTACCATTATTGGATCTTTCCAGATTTTCATATGCCACAGTTTGGACAGATGTGTACTTATTCCTTTCAGATCATGGTTATCCATTCTGTATTTATCTTGAACTGCAGTTGTCCATACTATGTTCTTTATTAGAACTACATAGCAATTCTTTATTAGCAATTAAATCAGTTCTTTATTAGCAAATGTTCTTTATTAGCTATTAATCAGTTCTTTTGCAATGGAGTACTTGAGTTTTGGGATATGTCTAACATTTCTAAAAACTGAAGAACCTTTCTTGATGTAAGAGCTATTCAAAGTATTCAAAATAGGGTAAGCATCATTTGTGATGCTGTGAAGGAAATAGGTTTCCTTTTCCAAAGCTACTGAATATCAAGAACTGGGGAAGGGCCTGGGGGGTGAAACCCCCACTCCCCACTGTTCTTACACAGATATGAGAGGCAGGGAAACACAAATTTCCTTCATTTTTCCAGGAAGTTTTCTTTCTGGAATGAGTTCTGCTAAGCTGCCTTTCTTCCAATGAGAATTTCAGTAGTTCAGTGGTCCCCCAGTATTTTGTAGTTACCTTCTGTGGAGAAATGTTAGGAAATTATTCTGTGTTTTTAAGTGTAGTCTGCTTCTAAATACTGAATCCTGTAAGGGTAATGCTGGAACAAGTTTTTTATGCCTAATTTTAATGCCTTACACAAGGCTAGGCTTTTTGTAATTTTACAAAACAAAGTATATGGACAATATCTTAAAGTGTATATTTGGATGTATTTTCTGAGCTTGCTGTGATACACCTCTCTGAAGTATAAAAGGGACCAGGAGTTCCTTCTTACATACGTATTTGTGGAGGATGTTTTGGGAAATTTTAACTTAATGTTTTTGAACTTATTAGTGCTGCCAGTTCAGTTTATTGTAAAGGTGTATCCACAGAAGCACAGAATGGGTTGGGCTGGAAGGGGCCTGAAAGATCATACAGTTCCAATTATTTCTTATAAATGTGCAAGTTTCTTCTCAATTGTGAAATTTTATAACTACGGAGTAAAAATCTGATTCCTGCACTGTCACATTTACAAAATTGTGAGACTCTTTACCATGTAATTTCAGATTGAAGGAATCATAATAGCTTTTCACTGCTATTACCTGGTTTCGTAACTTTAAAATCTCTCTCAAGCCCCAGTATCAGTTAGCTGGAGAGCTGTTGAACTACTGAGTTGTATTAGGCAGGATGCTAATTTTCTCGTGATGCTTCTTTGTATCATTGTTAAATTATTTCAGTAGTTTTATGGTAGGAAAATACGTTATTACATTACTCTTTGGGAAATTGTCCACTGACAGTTTGAGTAAAACACTTGTCTCTTATTCTTTATATCTAGTTGATTCTTCCTGCACTCCTTATTTATTTATCTCCTATGCTTACCTTCTGTGAGTAACGGGACACCCGTGTAGCTTTGCTTGCTCTTGTGCGTCTTCCTTTTTTTTGTATTCCTTGGAAAATGTGGATCTGATTTGTTTTACTTGCTGCATCTTCCTGCTGAGTACTTTCATGTAGCCTCTCCAAATGTTAAATTGTGTTTATATTGCAAATCTCTTAATCATCCTCCTTTTAAGCAGTAACACGTTTTTGAAGCGAAGTCTTTACTGCCTGGCTCTTTGCAAACTGTTTACATACAGTGTTAGCTCTTGGCATCAAGGAAAACAGCTTCACTTTATTTTGCAGTAACTGTATCATCATACGTTAGCTTGCGATGAAGCATGAAGTAAATGCTTATATCTTCATTTTATTTAGCTGTGCTTTTTATTCTGCTTTGCTGAATAGGTAATTGCCTATTTCTGCATGTAGTACGTCTTCCTTTCTAGTAATAGTTTGCTTTTGTGCTGTTCTGCTTTGTTATTATAAATGCATAACATCATTTAATATGCCTTTTTTTAAAACCAGAATCAAGACTTGAAGGTTGGCTTTCAATACCCAACAAAGGAAATATAAAGCGGCATGGCTGGAAGAAACAGGTAAAAATGGAGGGTTTTTTTCTTCCTCAACTCCCTTGGGAATTTCTGTAGGCATACAGTGAATGGTTTTACAGCTTACATTTAAGAAGCAAAGTAATTAGAGTAATTTAGTGTGTATACATTACTGAAGGAAAAAAAAAGCCAACAAGAAAATTCAAGTTCAGTGTGAAATCTGTAGTAGTAACACTGTGAAAATTTATGACAGGTGGCTGAGAAAATGCTTTACCATGGTCACTTTGGAACCATTAAAAATACCTTTTGTCCTTTGAGTAAGCTTCTTTATAATCCTGTTACTGAAAATAAGCTATTTGTGCACCTTGGCAGCAGAGTAGAGAATTCTACAGTCTTGGACTCACTGGGAAATGCTTAGGTTAGAGGTGGTCTATCTTAACTGGCTGATGGGTTACAAAACTTTCTGAGCAGCTTGCTTTGGTTTTCCTGTCATATGAACAAATGTGTGTAATTCTGTGTGATTGTGAGCAGCCCTGGAAGGATGTCTGTGGTTGAGGACAGCATCCTTGGGCTTTTTGGGGTTGGGGGTTAGACAATGCAGGCATACTCAGCATTTGGGAATTCTATTGGAATTGCGGCTTGCAGTCCATTCCCACTTTGAAACTCACAGTGCAATTTTAATTTGGTTTTATCCTTTCTTTCCCTAGTATGTTGTGGTGAGCAGTAAAAAGATACTGTTCTACAATGATGAAAAGGACAAGGACCAGTCTAATCCATCCATGGTACTAGATATAGAGTAAGTAAAGTTCCTGTTAGTTTTGGATACAAATTGGGAAAAAAGCAGTGTGTGTGAGAATTCATAACAAATCTAGAAGCTTGGAATCAAAATTCCGTAACTGATTTTTAATTTCCCGTACTAGTACGAAAACATCTGTTTAACTGCATTTTGGGTGCTGTTAACAGAAGATAGTACTTTTTCTTTGTCCTGCTGTTGCTAAAAGTTGGAGAAGAAGGTACATACACAATAGTGTGGCACTGTCTGTTGTCACTGGTCTGAATTTACAGAAAGGAAAAGCCTCGTCTTCTTATGACAGAGGAGGGTCAGAGACAGTGTGGGACCTATCTCTTGTTATGATTCAGTATAAGGTCAGGTGTTTCCAGTTGCTTCAACTGATTTCAGGTCTCATGCCCTTGCCTCATACC
Source organism: Nestor notabilis (assembly GCF_000696875.1). Taxonomy (NCBI): domain Eukaryota; kingdom Metazoa; phylum Chordata; class Aves; order Psittaciformes; family Psittacidae; genus Nestor; species Nestor notabilis. Next base: position 25,572 of record NW_009923323.1, read on the forward strand.
TTTTTCTTGCTGGCTGAGAAAGGATCAGTGCTGATCAGCCCAAAGCTTGATTTCTAGCTTTTCCAGATGGTTTCTGTCTAAACTGACAAAATAAATGAATTGTGATCCCTTTACATTGGTTATACATGAGGAAAACTGTGTCAGTTATCAGTGAAGGCCATTGCTGATACATGACTGTCATGTTTGAACAGCTGATTGACATTATGGAACCTGGTAGAGTAGTAATTGAAAAAAGGTTTTAAACTTCATGAATAGGTCTATCGGTGACTAACAAATACAGTGGTCTGGAAGGAATCTCAGACTCAGGAAGTGCTTAAGCTGCCAATTGCTTGTAACCAGGAAAAGAGTTATTTTCTCTTTGAGCTGTTTCTTGCTCTCTTTTCATAAACATCTGTTACAGCAAGTGTTGAAAACAGGATGTTGGGATAGATGGACTTAGTCTTGACCCTGTATAAAATGATGTTTGTTCAAATTTTTATGGCATTTTCAACAGCTGGTGCCCCAGATTGCCTTTTTGTGGTGCTCTGGCATTGATTGTTTATCAACTGATAACATGATTTAGTAAAACCAAATAAATTAGTGAGTAGTACTGTACTTTATATGGTTATCATACAGGGTTATCAGTAAGCTTTTCTAGCAATAATCAGACTTCCCAGTGTTCTGAGGAAGAATTTTGAAAGTCTTTTTCACATGTAAATTTGCCACAATGGATCTTGAACCCACTGTAAGATAAAAATGCTAAGGTATTTTGGTCTTACTTGGGTAAACAAGATCTATATTGTTTATGAATTAATTTAAAATCACATTATAGCCTGAAGTCTGTAGTGATGCTTACATAAACAAGGTCTGTAAGAACTAAAAAGCACTTTGATAACTGTTTTAAAAACATAGCTCGCCTTTCAGCATTTTCTGATTCATGTTTCTTTTAACCTAGTAAGCTGTTCCATGTCCGGCCTGTAACTCAAGGAGATGTATATAGAGCTGAAACTGAAGAAATTCCTAAAATATTCCAGGTAAAAAGCAGCGTACTCTCATTTCCATTTAACTCTCTTGGAAAAGTTTGGCAGCTTCTTTGAGAAGTGTATGAAAATACATAGAGCTTCAGCAGTAACACATCAGTCTTCTTTTTCAGATTCTCTATGCTAATGAGGGGGAATGCAGGAAGGAGTTGGAGGTAGAACCAGTACAGCCGGCAGAGAAGACAAATTTTCTGAATCACAAAGGCCATGAATTTATTCCAACGTTATACCACTTCCCAGCCAACTGTGAGGCCTGTGCCAAACCCCTTTGGCATGTCTTTAAACCCCCTGCTGCCCTAGAATGTCGAAGATGCCACGTGAAGTGCCACAGAGACCACTTGGATAAAAAAGAGGAATTAATTGCACCATGCAAAGGTATGAGTAAGGTATATGGCAATACAAGGTATATATTACATACTCGTGGGTTTTTGAGCTCTCTATTCTCTGCATAGTTTAGCTAAACCTACTAAACTGTTGGAGGCAGATAAAAACACTTGAGCTTAAATGTTTTCTACGCCTTAGCTGTATAATTTTAGATGTGAAAGGTGCTATTAAAATAAGAGTGTTAACAATGCGTATGAGCAGGCACCTTTGGGAAGCCTCTGTAGGCAGGCCTTTGGTGGTGTGAGTGACATGGCTCTGCTGAGGCCCTGAGAGCACAAGAGTCCCCAGATATTTGTGCCGAAGGCCTGGGCAGCTCCTTGGTCCCCAGAGCATTCTCTCTGTACTTACACATGGCCCACACAAGGGACAATGCAGGGGCCACATCACCAAGCTGTGTCAACACCTCAAAGAGTGGTTCATGAGCCACTTCACAGGTAGAAGTTTCCTCTGTGCTCCTCTGGAGTGGAGGCTTTGGGGTTCTACTCTGGAACTCACCCTAAGGTACCCACACAACTTTTCAGCATATTAAGACTACAGTTAGTGTAAGTTTTCTCATTTCTTGAATATCAGTGTTAGACTCAAGAATCTTAACGCAGAGTGACAAATATTGAAGGAAACTATATACATAATTTCCCCTGCTATTTCTTGAAAATAAAATGGATAAACAAATCCAAAACAAGTATGTATAAAGGTGCTGTTGTTCTTTCCAGTGGCACACCTGGTATGTCATAATTCTTGTTTTGATAATGATTCCTAGTTTTCATGGAATTGTCTTCCTCCTTTTACTCACAGTGAGTTATGATGTAACTTCAGCAAGAGACTTGCTGTTACTGGCATCCTGTCAAGATGAACAGAAGAAGTGGGTGACTCATTTAGTAAAGAAGATCCCTAAGACGCCACCATCTACTTTTGTTCGTGCTTCTCCTAGAACTATGTCTACAAGATCCTCAGCAAATCAGTCATTCCGAAAAGTTGTTAAAAATACTTCTGGAAAAAATAGGTGAGAGAGAAACTACAAAAGCTGCTAAAAATACATCTGTCAATCCCATTTAATGTGAAGTTGTGAAATAATTCCATAGTTACGACTGTTGAACTGCTGATCTAAGTCTCTGCTCAAATCCTGATAGACTGTGGTAAATTTCTCAATTCTTTGATTCTGGAAAGGTACCGTAGAGGTGGCAGTGCCTGGCCTGCAAATGCATGTGAAGGATCTGGTTGCATTGTTTCCTATTTCAAGGCAAGGCTTGGTAGATGTACCAGCAATGAATGAACCACATAGGCATTCGTGGATTGACTCATAGAACTTGTTTAAGCTGGAAATTTGCAGATGGGGGTGAAATGAGAAACTTACAAATTCTCAGTCTGTTGTTACACCATTTTTTTTTTTGGCGTGAGGCAGCTTAATTCCATTCTTCCTCCCTGCTTTCTCCCATCCCACCAGTTGTTTTTTGTAAGCTATTTGTGGCCCTGTGCATTAACCAGGGCAAGATTTAAAATACAGTTTTTTAATGCTAGGTTACTGTAACCTGAATTTTAGCCTGCATTAGCTTCCTCATACAGTATATGTGTTCCTCTCCCCCCAAAAAACCAATTGAGTCAACAGTACAAAGCAGGCGCTTCAAGTTTCAGGAGGGAAAGAATCCTCCCAGATTGGCAGGGGTACCAAAATAAATGTCCAGCAAACATTCCTTGCATTAAGTGCAATGAAAGCAAACTTCTGCCTGTAAAGATGCACTGGGTATATAATGAAGCATGCTCCTGCGGAGGAGATTAGGAAAAAAAATCTGAAAGATACAAAGGGTGCTGATTTTCTTGTCCCCATAATTAACACTGAAACGTAAATGATCATAGTTTTGAGATACTAACGTCTTCAGTGAAGACCCTCAAGATAATCTCATCCAGGAAATGAATTTAGGCCTCAAATACAAAGCTGACAATATAAAAAACAGTGATATTGTGGGCAGTATTGTGCTAGAGGTAATAACCAGTGCAGCAGCATGAGGAGAAAGACATAAAAAGAAATCTGTGACCAGCAGCCAAGAACATGTAGCTGTGCTGGAGTATTTTGGAAGAGAAGCCATAATCACTAATGCTGAACAAAGTCTCAGTTTACCAGTTATAGTTCAAATAGTAAGAACATAACTGAATCACTGTGTGATTTTATGTTTTTCAACACTGGCAAAGCTGAAGTTGTGAAACACAGAAACACTTTGATCTGTGGGGAGATGAGGACAGTTTTTCCTTACAATCTTCACTGTAAAAGTGGTTGAAAACAAGGGTGAAGTGGGGTGGAAAAGCACACAGTGGTAAGCCGGGGTTAAGAACTGACTGTAAAATCGGAGTTTGCTTACTAAATAGTAGCATCTTCAGTATGTACCAAATAAAGACAAATCAGTAATTGCTAATTTCAGGGGGTCTCAGTTGTGTGTGTTTTATGTATTTACCTGGTGTGTACTTGTACAACAGAGTCTTGTTAAACTGTCTTGTCTACAAAATGTCCATTTCTCCTAACATCCAAAAAGCTTTGCAGTGTTTCCAAACTTATTTTTCCTTCAGTCCTCAGTTTTCCGAGATGTACTGAAAAATATTAGACCCCTCCATAGGCTTTAGCCAGATATTTTGGATGCAAATGACACCTGCTGAATTTAAAATCTGCATCATTAATAGCTGTTGTTTAACATCATCTTTATTTGCAAGAGGACTGTTGAAGTACTCCTGTTCTATGGTTGAGAAAAACATTGTGGTTTTATCTATCATATGATACATTTATTTCAACAATAATCAGGATTCTAGAAACCAGTTACTAAAGGCAAACCTTTTAAAGAGGCAGATAAAGATAATAGAAGTACTTACAACTGATTAAAGATCTGTTACTGGTTAGTAAGGTTTTTCAGTGAGTCTTGGACCAACTAAGGCTGAAAGAAAAAGCATATTACATTGGTACTCAAAAGGATTGAGTGAAATGATTTTGATACTGAATCATTGTCTCATTGTCATTTCTGGGAAACAAACAGAACTGATAATGTAGAATTCATTAAAAGAAGACGTTTTTAAAATGTGACACTGAAATAATGCTTGTCAACATGACAAAAAAGATGTCAAATTAACTGAGAATCTTTTGATGAGGTAGCATTGTTGGAGAGTAAAAAAAAAAAAAACCAAAACAAAAAACCCAACAAACCAACACCCTCAAACCAAACAACCAGCCAGTGTGGTTGGAAAGAATTATTTTACTACACCATTTACATGCATCTTGAAGGTGCATTAATGGGAATAATCTAAAACAACACTTGGAAGATCATAGTCACGATTGTACATTTTAGAATTCATCCTCTGTTATTGAGTACACAGACTCTTCCCTCCCCCTGGCCAAACCCTATCTATATAGAGTTCACTTTGTAAAGATAGTGCATACCTCTGTTTCACATTTAGATATTTAGAGTTGCAGCCACTGATCCTTGGTCAGTGCTTGAAATTATCTCTTTTGGACCCTTACATGAAGGTCCACAATTCAGTTTCCTGACTGTCCAAAAAAAAAAAAAAGTAAACTTACTTTGCTGAGCTAGTGAGTAAATCAGCTGCTAAGAAGTGCAGCCATTGCTAGAACTGAGGACAGGTAAGTAGGAGGATGATGCTTCCCTGGGTTAGGAAGGTGGTAACTTACAGAACAGTGGGCCTTTTTCCTTTCAGGAGGCAGCAAATTGTTTAGCTTCCCTGAACTCAGTACACTGCAGTTCTCATTCTGACCTCTTTACCTGGATGTGGGAGTAAGAGTAGAAGTGGTGATTTTTATGGGCTGAATGTGTTTAGCTTTTACTAAGTACCTGAAACTTGTTCTCTTGTCAAACAGTATAGCAGAACTTGATCTTGGTGATGGAGTCCTACCATGTAAGCAGGCATTAACTGGTTTGTCGAATGGATACGGACTTTGACACATGCTTTGAGACATTGTAGTATATTTCATTTTGGGCCTGATCCACCTTTCTTTGCAGTCACTAGGCAGCATTTCACTGACTTCATGGAGAGGTGTATCAGAACCATTAAAAGGACCTTCACATATAAGTTCATCTTAAGTTCTATTCCCTGTTTTAATAACTTACTGCTAGTAAATATGAATCAGAACTTCATGATGAACTTGCTAGCATTTGCAGTACTGCTTCTAGACCTGAAACTACACTTTGTAGTTTACAGTGGGCTAATTTATACACATTGTGTCAGCACAGTTGAGGTATTTCATTTTCATGTATTTGGACTTGGGCACCTCATTGAGTTAATGCATGCTTAAAAAAACCCAGACCTGAACAACCGAAACTCCTGTGCATCAAATGAGCTTTGGCAACTGCATGTGCGTGTGCTTTTAGCCCTGTAGAGCCTTTTCTTGGCCTGCAAGTGGAAGAGGGTCACCTTGCATTTGCCATGAATACACCTGTGATTGTTTACCTGAATTGTTCACTTGTAAAGCTGCAGTAATATTGTCATCTGTCTGATCTCTGTGTTTATTTCATATTAATTGAAATTAAGAACAGTTTGTGGAAGATTGTGTAGGTGTGATCTTAGCATTATACCATGTCTATTGAAAGAGTATTTTGTTAATGTAAAGTACTTCCTTCACTGGAGCTCTTGGCAAATATTGCACTAGTGTTATGAAGCTAATTTTGCTATTTGTTATTAATTGTCTGTTTTCTTCTTTATTCCAGCTAACCACATGTTCAGTGCTTTCTGGGAAATCATGGGATGCAGTCTGAGAAACAGGGCTTTTTTTAACCACACAGAGCAGTGCAGACGGGCTGTTGTTCCTTTCAACATAACTATCACAGGCTTCAGGGTTAAGATTGCTATTATTGTCTCCTCCTTGCTTTGGCACAAAAGCACGCTGAGGGTGTTTAATTGCGGGTTTGCCTAAAGGTAGATTAGATTAATTATTACTATGTAATGCAAGTTAAAGCAAATAAAGCTTAGCTAGGTGTATAAAAAAAGGTGCTGCCTTTTTGGATTTTTTAAAAAAAGCCTGTCAATCGTGATGAAATGCAGCCAACTTCGTATCAGTGAAAGAAAAGGACTATTCACCCTGTGAAGGGGCTATTTATGTCAAGATGAGCATGCGTAACGGAGTAGAGGAGAAGGGTATCTCAGTGAGAAGGACTGCAATTGCTTTCAAGACTCAGAGTTGTGCTCTTGAAGACTGCAGAACTAGCTTAAAAATGAAGCCTTATCACTTGAACTTCAGTGCCTTCACTGCAGAGTTCTTAACAGCCTTATTGCTAACCACCCACTATGGAATGGATCAAAGTGTTAAGTATTTTGCATTATGCTTTACAAAATACTGATTTCAGCAGGTTTGTAAAGGGGGGAAAACAAGTAATTGCCTTTAATCTATGCATTTTTGCCAAGCCATACTGAATTATTGTACTATTAGAGGCATTAGAAACTAACAGTAAAAAGAACCACCGAGTTTGGAAGTGTATTTTGGGGTACATCATTTCTATAACTGTGTAATGTATTGCCTTACAATTTTAAGTGAAAACGTACATTAAGTTAACAAACATTATGAAATATATGCACTGTTTGAACTGTAAATTATTCTTAGAACACTTTTACTGGGTTTTACATTGTCCTTTTAGTGCCTTAATTTGAGATAATTGTATTATTGCCATGTCAATAAATGTAGAAATCTGAAACTAAACAAAGGAAAGGTCTAAAAAACTGTTGCGTATCTGTGGTTTTTACTGAATTTTAATTGGTTTAAGTATTGTAGATGCTTTTCCTAAATTAAGTACAATCTTTGAATGAGAATTCCTCTTACAAAGAAAGACTGATTCGGGTTTAAGCCAAGAGATGTGTAGGCAATGCAGGGGAAAAAAAGGAAAGCATGTAACACAAAAGCTCTGGGTAATTCAGGAATTTCAGTGAATGCTGTCAGACTCTTGCTTTGTAGCAGGAATACATTCATGGTATGGGCAGTATGGTTTTATTTTATTTTATTTCTTAACCAAATACCTCCTCAGTAATTTATAATGGCTTTGCAGTTGTGTATTAAATAAGAAGCACTGGAAAACTGATTCGTCCTTAGGACGATTTGCATGTTTCAAGTGGTATTGAAAGCCGCACTGATGGATATGTAATAATAAACATATCTGTTATTAATATGGTAATGACTCTGTGCTCATTTAATGAGAAATAAAGTAATTTATGGAAAGACCCTTTTAAAAATGACTGGCATGGTGTTTTCTCCTGACTGAAGCTTGTACGTCTTTCTGAGCATCCAGATGTTACAGCAGTTTCCTGGTACAAGGTGTGTTTGCAACGTAACACCTAAGGGCCTCTGTAACATTTTTTACTGTTCTACATGAGCAAGTTAAATGCCATATTAAGTTTTTTCATTCTCTTATTCTCATGGCCTGCTGTAGTAGCCTAGTTCGCATTTATTACTCAACCACCACCCTGAGATGGCTTGTGATTGCTTCATCCTTCATGATGTAGGTTTGGAGCTTCAGAAATACCACTTACCTGGGGGAGGGAACCCTGATCAAAAGCCAAAATACTGTGGGCTGTTTTTTGTTGGTGGGGCTTTGGGAGAAGGTTTGGTTTTGGCTTTTTTTTCTTTGGAAGAGCCTGTGCATCCTGTGAAGCCACCAGTGCATAAATCTCCCCGGGTAATCCACTAAGGCCTGTAGAACAATGGAGCAGTAAGGTCAAATTACATGCAAGTGACTGTATGTCATTTGAAGGTCATAGAGCTGGGCAGTACAGATAAATAGAAGCACATGATGATATGATTTCAGAACTTTCTTCTGTGTTGAGTGTGCTCTATCAGAAATGGCAGCAGTTTCAAAGCTGTGGCTGGAGCACACTAAAGGCTACCTTCCAGATCGCTGGTCACATTGACTGTTAGCTTGCCAAGCAACACAAGGGATAATTAGGACCTGCTTTAATCTCCTATCACATACCCAGAGGGGAAATAACACATTAAGATGATTAAAACTGTATTACTTAAATGCATAAATAATTATAGGAAATTTAGAGCAATAGAAAAGGCCTATGGTCAGGTCATTCTCCAGATGCAGATGTAAGTTTTGGATTGTTTTTCTGGTTTCCTGTATGGGTAACTGGCTACCTCTGCAGGCTCATACACTCTTGCTTGAATAATTCCTTAAGCAAAAAAAAAAAAAAAAAAAAAAGTCCTATCTTATAGTTTGATATTTTATGAATCTGAAAAATAGCATAAAAACTGTTATGAATAGATAACGACTAGTGGGAAGAGAGAAGGATTTTGGAAAAATAGGTTTGCTTTGCAGATTGGCACACACTATCATTTCCATACCTTTTTAGCGCTGCTGAAATTCTGCAATTCTTTTTAAATGCTGATTTTGCTTGGGAAAGAAGCAGCAGACATAATGAAGTGTAAAATTACATTGACTTGTATGTCTGGGATAAGTTGCAACTAAAATGCTGTAATAATAAAGTCTAGACATACAAATTACAGTTTGTATGTTCGGGTAGGCTGATGTTGGCACTTGTTTACTGTAAGCAAGGTGCCTATCTACAGGAATAGCTACACTTTGAATAATAAATTCAGCCAAAGGTTTCTCCTATTAGGAAAGTAATGCCTTTGTGCGTGAGATATTTCAGGGAAATACCTAATTTCCTGAATTAGATATTTAACTGTGCAAACAGGTATTTTAGGGAAAAAATAATCATTATACTTTTAACAAGCATCAGCTTTACCATCCAGAAGAAAATCGTCAGTGTGCTGTTACGTTCGTTGTAGCTCTGCTTTTTCTGGCTCTTGCCTTCATGTTTTGCTTAGCTTTTACCCTTGTCAGTAACTATTCCTCTCTCAGAGGAACATTTTGCCGACTCTCACCTAATACAGTGACAGAAAGTCATCAAGAGATGTTAGCTATGAAAAGCTAAGTATAAATCTGCCTGGCTTCAGTCATGTTGGTGAAGCTGTTTGAGAAATTCAGGAAGTCCAGATTCTTACGTGATCATTTTTTTGTGATTTGCCTCCACATTTTGTCCATTTTTGATTACTGTATTAGGTTGAAAGTTCATTAATGTTGGTAGAATGCCCAAATCTGCTCTCTTTCATTCCCTCTTCAAGCCTCCCTATTCCT
>NW_009923323.1:35122-38233 GCF_000696875.1 Nestor notabilis
TGAAGGAAACAGGAAAGATAAGAGTAGTTAGCTGTAGCAAAACAGCCTGGGTAATGAGAAAAGGATACAGCCCCTCCCATGAGTGGGATGTAGCAGCAGCAGCCACCAGCATTGCAGCCAGAAGCAAGTCAGGACTCCTGCAGTGAGGGGAGGAACAGCAGGTGCTGCGCTTCCCTCTGAGCTGGTGAACTCCACTGGGAATTCTTTATATACTAGTTGCAAACATAAAGAAATGCAAAGCGGGGTTTAGTTTGGAACAGTTTGCCCTGAAAAGGTGTGACTGTTCCACCCCTGGCTGTGTTCAAGGCCAGGCTGGATGGGGCTTTGAGCAACCTGGTCTTGTGGAAGGTGTCCCTGCCCATGGCAGGGGGATTTGAACCAGATGGTCTTTAAAGTCTTTTCCAAGCCAAACCATTCTGATTCTACTATTCTTTCCACCAGCTGTACATTCATAGTAACCCAGAATGCAAAAAGTTTGAAACCTGATGAAATGGGACAAGTAACACCAAAATGGGGGATACTGTATATGTGACTTTAAACGTCTGGATTGCTATGTTTTTCTTTACCCTGCTATTACATTTTCTGTATTGTCTATTGTTAGAAGTCACACCTTATTGACACTGTATTGCTCTGTTTGAAGTTGCTGTGAGATAGGGATCAAACATAGCAGTGGCTTCCAGGCTGGGAGCAGCAGTGCTGTGCCATAACCCAGGGCCCAAAGCTGGCTCATGGGGCAGTTGTGGTGATCTCCATTCAGGCCTTGTTTAGCCCTGTGCGGTGCTGGGAAGATTGTGCACACCAGAGTTAAGTTCAAGTATGTTGTTTCTGTTTCTTGTTTTCCAGGTGCTCATTTGGAGACAGTGAAGGCTTGCCGTGCAGGATAGCGGAATGCTTTCCATAAAAAAGAACTTTTCTTTAGACACGTAAAGCACCATAGTGTATCAGGATACTGGAAAATCAGACCTAAAGCACTTAGAAGAGTTTAATATGCTTGGCAATTATCTGTAAGACAGGAGCTGATGATGTGACTTGATCCCACCTATTCTGAGTACATACACATAAAAATGTTTAAAGCCTGAAGATACATAGAAAGGTTCACAAGAACATTGTGTTTCCTGTAGAAAATAAGATGCATGTTAATAAACGTACCTGTCAATATACTGGATGACACAGCTTCCCCTTTAAAGGAACTAGAAATGTAAATGCAGTATTTTAATTCCTGAGACTCTGATTATTTAAAAAGAAGACTACCACCTTTGTTCTGTCACAAGCATCAGAGGCAGCTCCTGTTGTACCATCTTATTAGCCTGCATGCGGTGTTGTGCTATGGACATAGCCCCAGCTTTTGGATCCAAGCTGGTTTGCCTCCAGCCAGTTTGGAATGAGAAGCAGCCATGCAAAAGGCCACAGGGACCCAGCCAGGGCAGGCGGCTCTGTTGTCACCATGGCCCTGCAACCCAGCCTGGGGTTCCCTCAGGGCTTGTTTTCACTAATCAAAAAAGATGCAGTTAATGTTCAACACTTCGTCACAATTTTACCGCCATCAAGGTAACCTGTACATCATCTTTATATATCAAGTTGCACTCTTGCACTCCCAGTGTCAGTTTCTGTAACGTTACAGAATCCACTGATCCCTTCTTGTCCTGGGTTCAGCTACAGCAGACATTTTTTCTCCTTCTTAGTAGCTGGTGCAGTGCTGTGTTTTTGACTCTCAGGCTGGGGGAAATGCTGATAACACCGATGTTTTTAGTTGTTGCTCAGTAATGTTTACTCTGACCAAGGACTTTCTCAGTCTCACGCTGTGCCAGGGAGGAGGGGAAGCCAGGAGGAAGCAGAGGCAGGACACCTGACCCAAACTGGCCAAAGGGGTATTCCATACCACAGCACGTCATGCCCAGTATAGAAACTGGGGGGAGTTACCCGGAAGGCCCAGATCGCTGCTCGGGTCAGGCTGGGTATCGGTCGGCGGGTGGTGAGCGGTTGTGTCCTTTTCCCTTGTTATTCCTCTTATCATTACTATTGGTAGCAGTAGTGGTTTGTATTATACCTTAGTTACTGGAGTGCTCTTATCTCAGCCCCTGGGAGTTATATTCCTCCGATTCTCCTTCCCATCCCTCCGGGAGCAGGGGGAGGAAGAAGGGGGGAGTGAGCGAGCGGCTGCGTGGTTCCGAGTTACCGGCTGGGCTTAAACCACGACACCTCCTCAAGGCAAAAAGCACCAAGTCGTTAGAGCAGGAAGAGACCTACAGGATCTCTATGGGAAGAAGAGGGAGGTAGTGGTTCTTCACCTTGTGGAGGTCAGGAAGGGTTTTCCTGCAGATGCAAACCCCGATGCTTCTCTTTCAGCACAGCTCCCTCTAGTGCCGTTGCCAAATCCTGGAAACTGTGTTTTGCGATTGCTCAAGACCCGATCCTCTAAGGATTGCTCTAAAGGGGAGAATGTCTCCAGTGCAGCTTCAGCCTGTAGAGCATTCAGTTTTCATTCAGCAGTCACGAATGAATGGCCTCTATATTGGTCACTGCTGGTATGAAGAACAGATGGCAAGACAGGAGACACCCTGCACTTAAGACTCGGGCAGAGAGCTGGGATTTGCTCTCACTTGAGTAGATGCTCTGCAGGATCTCACCCTGGAACTGTATTGGAACTTTTCAAAAGGCTCCTTTAAGCTAGTCACAATAACAGAAGATTCATCACCCTTGCCTGGTAAACTTTAATGCTTTATTTGCCTTCACAATTGGAAACTCCATCTTAATTCAGGATTAGCTTAATGTCAGCACACCACCCATTAGAGTTTCTCTGTGAAATGTAATCCTTGGCTCCCAAAACTTCCTTTTCCCATCTACAGTCCTACACTGTACAATGAAATCAACTTTTGTTCTTCTTCTCCATGACAAACTGAAAAGACTGAAATTTCTAAGCCTTCCATTTTAAGACCTGGATTATTTTAATTTTGTGTACCCTTCAACTGTTTGGAATTGGAAATCACATTGGGCAAACTGCATGTTTATCCAGCAAAGATCCTGCTTGTTTTGGGTAGAAAAGGCAGGGCCAGATGTGCAAATGCAGAGAACCGCACAGTGGCAGGAGGAGCGGCGCGGCGAGGAGAGGGG
>NW_009923323.1:38264-38813 GCF_000696875.1 Nestor notabilis
CCAGCCGCAGCCGCCAGAGGAGCTGGTGTTCGGTTTCTAGAGGTGGTAGCTAGGAAGGCTCTCAGGAAACTATGTTTCTTCCAGCATTCTTTTCCTTTTCACATGTTAAAGAAGCTAAAGCAGTGCTTAAATCACAGCCTAACACCAAGAGTTTCGGTAGAAACAGTTGAGACTCATATCTCCATGTCTGCTGTTTTTAGTATCTTTGTAACTGCTTTTTACTGCCCTGAAGGCTCCTGATCTGTTGAAATAGCTGCTGGTAGACTAGTGCCTTAGTAAGATTTCTCCGTTGGCAAGCTTCTCTCTTACTCCACGTTTTCCCATAACCCAAACGTGCTTCACCCGCAAGAGACCTTTCCTCCACCCTCCCTTTGTGCAGTCAGGTTTTGGGCAAACAACCAGCGCGCCTACAAACCCACCTCAGCCCTCCACCGCCTCGCCCTCACATCGCCGCTCCCCGTCTGTTGCACCAACACCGCTTTCCGCCCGCTCCGGGGGCCGGGCTCTTTCTAGACTCCAACCCGGAGACCGTACGCGGCGGCTCCCGGC
>NW_009923324.1:0-5746 GCF_000696875.1 Nestor notabilis
TATTTTTAATTTATATATACTATATACAGACAATAAAAAAATTTTCCTCTGTATTAGACTGAGAGATTTATGGGGGAATGATATAGGCATAACGGGGAGCTTGAAGAAACTCAGAGTTTCATAATAGATAATTGACGGGGAGAAGAAAAACAGGGCTCCCTGTCGGCCTTCAGCATTGGAACAGGCTTTGCCCACCACAGACTGAAATTCCAACCTGGCTTTTCCACTGTGTATTTGCTACATTGGTTGTTGAAAGCAGGAGGCTGTCCCCACAGCAGGATCCTCTCTGCCTTGCCGACAGCAATGGCCAAAGTCCGGGACAGCCATGGGCCAGGGGAGGTTATTGCACTCGGAAGAGGATGCGCGTGTTAGAAGCACATTGTGCATTTCCGTAACTCCTGTGGAAGAACGAGAGATTTCGGATGTGCATATTTATAAAGAAACAACAGAGATGGGAAGCGACTGATCCTGCGGAGATCCCTGATCATCCCCAAGCTGGCTGGCGTTCACAGCCCGCCTCACTTCTCCTGTGAGCCTGGTGCCACCATCTCCCTTTCCAGCCAGAGGTGGGTGCGATGGGGATTGGTGCCGGGACCCCGAGGGGACCCGCTCTCCCTATGCATGTGTGAAGTGCAGGGTAAGGGCAATGCAATGTGTAACCTTGCATTTTGGAGGGTGGGTGACTGCAGTGAAGCACCAGTTAAGGCAGTCTGATTGATTAGCTCTAGACTGGGAGGAGGGGGGGGGAGGGGAACCTTGGGGTGTGAAGAGAAGCAGGAATTATTTTACCATTCAGCTGGAAGTGAAAAAAGAATAACCCAAAAAACCCCAACTCCAAATAAATAACCATCACACAGAACTAAGTAATGCTTCTTATGGCAGTCGGTCCAGTGGAGGCAGGGAAAGGACCCCAGCACCCTGGCAAGGAGGGCAGCTCCTTTGGCCAATGGCAGTAGCACTGCCTGACTGAGGGGCAAGCCGTGGCTCACAGAGAAAGCTGATCTGGGCTCCTCTCTAATGGGCATGGTGAGAAGAAGTAGGAGAGGGTTTGGGCTGAGCCTTGGAGCACGGACCTGACCTCTGGAGAATGGTGTGAAAGAGGTCTCCTCTCAGCTGCTAGCCCAGCTTCTGGCTTGCAGTGGTCAAAGATCAGTCTGGGTTCCTTGCAGGCTCTCTAGTGTGGACACAGCCATCCAGCAGAGGAAGGGGAACATAGAATCAAAGAATCCTTTAGGTTGGAAAAGACCCTTAAGATCACCGAGTCCAACTATAAACTGAACACTGACAAGTTCACCACTAAACCATGTCCCTAAGTGACAATCTGCATGTCTTTTAAATACCTCGAGGGATGGTGACTCCACCACTTCCCTGAGCAGCCTGTTCCAGTGCTTCGTAACCCTTTTGGTGAAGAAATTTTTCCTAATACCCAATTTAAACCTCCCCTGGTGCAACCTGAGGCCGTTTTCTCCTGTCCTATCACTTTTGAGACTTGACGACTGCCCCGCAACAACCTCTTTTCAGGTAGTTGTAGAGAGCGATAACGTCCCCCTGAGCCTTCTCTTCTCCACACTAAACCCCCCAGGTCCCTCAGCCCTTCCTCATCACACTTGTGCTCCGGGCCCTGCACCAGCTCCAGTGCCCTTCTCTGGCCCTGCTCCAGCACCTCAATGTCTCTCTTGTAGTGAGGGGCCCAGAACTGAACGCAGGATTCAAGGTGCAGCCTCACCAGTGCCCAGCACAGGGGGACGATCACTGCCGTGGTCCTGCTGCCACTGGCGGATACAAGGCAGGATGCTGGGGGCTTCTTGGCTGCCTGGGCACACGCTGCTCATGTTCACTGGCTGTCGACTAACACCTCCAGGTCCTTTTCCACCCAACAGCTTTCCAGCCACTCTGCCCCAAGCCTGTAGCTTTGCGTGAGGTTGTTGTGGTCCAAATGCAGGACCTGGCACTGAATCTCATACAACTGGCCCCAGCCCATGGATCCAGCCTGTCCAGATCACTCTGCAAAAGCCTTCCTACCCTCAAGCAGATCCATACTCCCACCCAACTGATGTTATCTGCAAGCTTACTGGGAGTGCACTTGATCCCCTTGCCCAGGTTGTCTGTGCAGACATTGAGCAGAACTGGCTCCAATACTGACCCTGGGGAACAGCACTTGTGACCAGCCACTGACAGGATTTAACTCCATTCGCCACAACCCTTTGGACCCAGCCATCCAGACAGTGTTTTACCCAGAGAAGGGTAGACCCATCCAAGCCATGAGCAGCCAGTTTCTCTAGGAAAATGCTGCGGGAAACTGTGCCAAAGGCTTTACTAAAGTCCAGGTAGACAACATCCATCCACAGCCTTTCCCTCAACCACTAAGCAGGTCACCGTTTTGGAGGCGATCAGGTTAGTGAAGCAGGACCTGCCTTTCATAAACCCATGGTGACTGAGCCTGATCACCTGGTTGTCCTGCATGTGCCATGAGATGGCACTCAAACGATCTGCTCTACAACCTCCCCTGACACGGAGGCCAGGCTGACAGTAGTTCCCTGTATCCTCCCTGCTCACACTCATTAAGCCTTTGCCTTTTGCACAGGCGCTGGTGCCTCAGCTGTGAGAGTAGAGCCTGCTAGGGTGACCTAGCTCTGCCCCAGGATTATGGCATCCTGTCCATGCTAGGACTACTTCCCAAGCCCTAGCACAGCAGCAGGGACTTGCACTCCAGGGATCCCTTCTGCTGCTAATTACACTGCATTTGTGGGCCAGGATGACCCTGGGGGCAGAAGAGCTGTTTACGTGGCAAGACACTGGTATGGCTCTAAACTGCCCAAGTGAAGCCAGGAGATCTCAGCTCAGTTTCTGCTCACTCACTGGCCCACCACACACTGTGATAAAGGTCTTTGCACAAGCGAGGCCCAGAACCACATGAGCGTGGAGATGGCGTGACTATGCCTCCCAGGTACCATCACCATCAAACCAATATGGTACAGCAAGCAGAGCAGCTGCTTAACAGCCCCGATGAGCTGGTTGCACAGCTTGCAGCAGGGCATGAATTCACCCTTCAAACCCACCACCAACGCAACCACCCATTCTGCAGAGATAAAAGAGCATCGTGGCTACCACAAGCCCCAGGAGATACGGGCCTCTAGACACGCATCCTCACCAGACCTATACGACTTGAGAACCACGAGCACATGGCCCGGCACACACCGGCTTGTTGGCTTTCGTAGCTGGTTTACTTATTGATCAACGTCTTTAGGGAGCGCGTGAGCGTGCTCATGACGGTGGCAACCGTGGCTGACTGGCGGGTGAGCTGCTCCACCGCCTGCTGGTGGCTCAGCGTTCTGGCCGTGGACTCCTCCGCAGCCTTCAGGAGGAAGGTGTAGTTCCTCACCACTTCCTCCACCTTTGCCAGCAGCTCTTGGCGCTGCGACTCCGAGCGCACGACGTACACGAGCCTCACGAACGTCTCGATGAGGCTGCTTAGCACCTGGAAGCTGCTTGTGATGGCAGAGAGCATGTGGGTAGGGCTCTTGTCGACGGCTGCCACGCGGCGGCAGGATGCACGGAACTCCTTGAACTTGAGGGCGAGCTCTTGCTTGTACTCAGCCAGTTGGGAGATGTAGGGTTTGCAGTCCCGGACGTCAGGGCTCACCACGCACTGCCTCAGGATAGTCAGGAGCTCATTGGTGTCCAGCTGCACTTGCAGGAACCCGTTGGGAAAGCTGTAGGCATGGCCTCGAAGGGCGTTGATCTTTGTCAAGCTCCCCTCAAAACTGGAGGTCCTTAAATCTATTTCCTGGGTCTGACTGTCATTGGGACTGCTGCAGGCTGTTGCGTCCAGGACCTGAAGGGTTCTGCTCATGACTGGGACCATTTGATTATCCAGCTTCATTCCTGGGAGTATCTGCATGGGGATGGAATAGGACAGCTCATCCTTCTCACTCCCATCATCTGCAACATCGCATTTCCTGTAGTAGAAGCAGTACCGGATGGAGCAGCACTTCTCATCCTCCATGTCTTCATCCCGCAGCTCGGCAGGACTTGGATACATCTCCTCCTGGACAGAGAACACCGCTGAGCCCTTCTGGTTCTTTTTCTCCTGTGCTATCTGGACATAGGAGGGGTCAGGCACTCCAGCGACTTCATGGATTTTGCTCTTCAGAAGAGGACAAAGGATGCTGGGCTCAGGCTCTTTCTGTGGGCCTTTCTGTTTGGTCGTGTAGATGTTCTGGTAGATGTCAGAGGACAGGGATGTCCTTTCAGTCTTATCTATTTCACTGACGCTGTAGCGACGCAAAAGCTTCCTGTAGTGTGGAGCACCCATACACTCCCCCCGGGAAGCACACGTGGTCAAACAGGACATGCTGTTCTCTGGATCTGACCGGTAGTCTCTGGACTCTAAACTCGTGGATCGTATCCGCTTGCCTTTGGAAGGGCTGCTCATGCTTGTCAACCTGATGGCTTCCTCCTGCTTCTGCTCATTGCTAACTTTGTCCCTCCCTCTCCTCTCCAGTTCTGGCATCACCATCTGGTTAGGAGGTGGCCTCACCCCCCTGCAGATCCGCTTGCAGTCGCAGCTACGCCTTTGCTCCCTCGACATCCCCGGGACCTTCTGCACGGGGCTGCTCCTTAGCTGGCAGCTGCAGCGCCCAGGGGCAGGAGGGTGAAGATACTCCTGTGGTGGGAGCTCGCCTTTGCTCTTTGGCTTGAGCAGCTCCTCAAGGAATTCCAGCTCGTACTGCTTCACCTTCTGCAGCTGGGCTTGCCGCTCGTCCGTCTCCTTCTTCAGCCGGGTTGGAAAAGTTGCCGAGAACAAGTTCCTCAACCTGAAGGAAGCTTTTGGAGCTTTGGGTTTAGCTGGGACATCAGCATCTTGCTGGGTCACCTCCAGGGCTTTCTCTACTTTTTTGGAAGGCACAGTGCTGATCTGCAGGCTCTCAGATCTGTGCACCAGCTGGACTGGCCCTTTGGGTTCCTCGCTGGTGCTCCTGAAAGCACTGCCAGGTGATGGAGAGTGCAGGTTGCTACTCTCAGCTTTTAAGCCTTTGGCTGAGCTTTCCTGTTGCATTTTCTGCCCTTGGTTTGAAGGAGCTGCGTGTTTCTGAAAGAGGAGGATTGGGGCTTCCCCACTTGCCTTTGGACCTGGCTCTCCACTTGTGGCTTTTCCTGGAGCATCTCTACCTGCTTTTTGCTGGTAGCTTTTAGAGGCAAAGGTCTTACTGGGCATCATTTCCTCACCTGAGGTGCTGTGGAAAGCTTCAGCCTTACTGCCATGAGCTTCTTTAGGGCTTGGAGAGTCTTCACAGTGCTGCTGTGGAGGGAGTTGCTGCTGCTGCTGCTGCTGCTGCTGACAGTTGCATGATGTCTCCGTGGTTTGTGGACCTCCTTTGGATTTCAAAGGCTTGCTGCTGGCTGATGCACAGCTGCTGGTGCCATTCATGTTCTTGTCCTCTTTTGAGGCTGCTGTCACCTGGGGAGCTGAGCCTTTTGCATTTGCCACTTGTTGCAGAGCAGCTGCAATGATGGCTGGAGTTATACCGCTTTTCTGATCCAGGAGGAGCTTGGCGCTTGGCTGGACCTCTTTGGGCATCTTCTCTTGTAGATCCTGTGCCTGCTCCATGCTCGGGGCTGCTGTGGCATGCAGAGATGATACCTCAAAGGCAGCTTTGGTGTGGCCTCCACCTTTGCATTCAGAGCCTGGCACTGGAGCCCCCCTGCTCTGCTCACTAAGCTGGGGGGTCAGCACTGGCTGGGC
>NW_009923324.1:5848-23221 GCF_000696875.1 Nestor notabilis
AGGGCACAGGGGGAGGTGAGGACAGCCTGGGCAGCACAGCTCTGGATTCGGAAGGGCAAGTCCTTTCTGGCCAGGAGGTTCTCCTTGTTGATGTGCTGAGCGAGGAAGTAGGCTGCGTTCTGATGCTGCTTCATGGCAGAGACCATCTCCGAGATGTCGGTTAGCTCTGAAGAGTTGGTTTCATGGCCAGAATCCAGGGATGACTCGGGAGTGATGGCAGCCAGGACAATAAGACCTGAGGAGGGACACAAAGAAAACCCCACAACAACACTCACACCACACTGCTGCACAGAGGAGAGGGGAACCTCATGCGGCAGGAGTGTCCCAGGAGTGCAGGACACAGCATCCCATCGGAGACATTTTAGTGACTTCCTGCAACTGGGAGTTAGTGCTTTTGAGAGAGATCACTTGTCAGCACTGAGCTGGCTTGCTAGCTCAATTCAGCAGCAGCTCTTGGCCCAGGAGAAGGTCCTGGGAAGCTTTCCAGTGTTAGTCATAGCAGAGCTACAGGGACTTGTCTGGCCTACAAAGGAAAACTGGACCAGACAAGTCCTGTACTCTGCCACAGTGAATAGGGCAACCAAGGTGGGGAGGGGGACAAAGGACTGTGCTGCCAGCAGGCTGGTCCCAGAGACACCCGTCTCACAGCAGGTTTGCCCTGGGAAGGGGTCACACTGCCAGACCTGAGTGAGAACCTGCAAAGACCAAGGTCTGAAGGTACCAGCAGGGAGGAACACGTGAGCACAGTAATGGTTTGCTAGGGATGCATTCCAGCATCGTGGCACATTGACCATAGCAGGTACTGGGTAACCAAGACACTATTTCAGCCACTGCCAGGGAGAGGAGTCCCACTTCAGCTTCTTAGAGACTTCCTGAGCAGCAGTTTGTCTGCTCCTGCTACAGCCTGTTGCCGCAACTTAGAATTTACTAGAAGCTGCTCCACAAGCACATATAGGATGGGAGAAGGGGACTAAGGAGAGGGATATCCATAAGAAAGAAAGGCTACAAGGGAGAAGAGAAGTCATAGCTGCTGAGATACCTGCTGTCTGCTGTGGTGGGGGATGTGGACAATCCTCTGAAGCAGCCAAGGCTTCCAGCGCTTGCAGGGTGGACACCAGGGCATCATCCAGCTCTTGGGCATGGTCTCGGACCGTCCGTGGTTGCACATTGTCTATCAGTGTGACAGGGATCTCATCGTAGAGGATGCCACAGAGGTGCCGGCCCTGCTCCTGGCTCTGGGCAGCCGCACGGCGCTTGGGATCATCCTCATCCGAGCTGTTGTCTCGGAAGCCAGGAGGAGGTGCAGCAATGGCAGGGAGCAGGGACATCGTCTCATCTTCTTCCTCGTCATTCCCAGGAGGGGGAAGAGACATCAAGTCCACCATGTTATCCCGGGTGCTGCCGGGCTTGCCCCCCTTGCATGAGGCCAGCCGGCTCTTGAGTTTGGCTTGGCAGGACTCGCAGTAGAAGTGCGAGGTGTCGCTCCGCAGGTGGGTGTCTATGGTGTGTGCCCTGGCCCTGCTCATGTGCCTGTCTTGGTCAAGGCCATCCGGGTCATACTCATTAGCTGTCCCGTTGTAGCCTTGGCCAGAGCTTTTGGAAGTGGGGTCAGATTTGGTCCTGGGGCGGGTTTCCTCAAAAAAAATCAGGTTTTCATTGATATCCGTCCCGCTCTCTCTTTCCTTCCTCTGCTCTCGCATGTGCAGGTAGCAGAAGCTGATGAGCTCCGAGTCAGAAGCCCTGGCTGGTGGCGCCCCGGCTGCTCCGGTGCCGGTGGCAGGGCCAGCCACCAACCCGCTCTCTTTCTTTCCCGCGTGCCCCGCTGCGGCAGCCCGGTGGAGGTTGTGTGCGTTGATGTAATCTAAACCAAAACCACAACAGGCACGTTAGCAGCAGCGCCCAGGAGAAGGGGAAACAGCACGGGGAAGCTCCTGCTCGCCCTGGAGAAGCATCCACATGCTCTCTGCCCTCCAGCCCTCAGCTTGGCGTGCAGTTGGGAGATGCAAAGAAAGAAGTCTCCTGCACATGCAGGTTAGAGGGGATCTCTAAAGCTCATCTACTCCAACCCCTCTGCAATAAGAAGGGACATCTTCTACTAGATCAGGTTGCTCAGACCCCCATCTAACCTGACCTTGAATGTTTCAAAGGATGAGACTTCTACAGCCTCTCTGGGCAACCTGTGCCAGTGTTTCACCACCCTCATCATAGAATATTTCTTCCTGTATCTAGTCTGAATCTACCCTTTTCTGGTTTAAAAAAAACATCACCCCTTGTCCTATGCTATAGGTGCTACTAAAAATTTTGTCCCCATCTTTCTTATAAGCATCCTTTAAGAATTGAAAGGCCACAAGAAGGTCTCCACAGAGCTTTCTCTTTGCTAGGCTAAAACCCCCAACTCTCTCAGCCTTCCCTCCTAGGAGAGGTGTTCCATCCCCCTGATCATTTTCATAGCCCTCCTCTGGACCCACTCCAGAAGGTCTACATCCTTCTTGCACTGAGGGCTCCAGAGTTGGATGCAGTCTTCCTGGGGCAGGGGGGTCTCACCAGAGCAGAGTAGAGGAGGAGAATCCCCTCCCTTAACCTGCAGGCTTCTCTTTATGCAGCCCAGGACGAGGCTGGCTTTCTGGGCTGCAAGCATGCATTGCCAGCTCATGTCCAGCTTTTCATCCACCAGTACTCCTTGCCCTCTGCTCCTGCTGTAAAGCATTTCCCTATAACAACCTCCCATTGCTCCCTTGTGTAAGGCAAGCAGCTGAAATATTGTCTGAACTTGTGGCCAGTGGTCCAGCCTCAGGAGGGGCATCTGTCTGCATTACAGGTTGGGTTGTGCAGCTGTGCTATGAATGGCTGCCAGGGGGATGCAGGCTCCATCTTACCAAGTAGAGATTAAATCAAATAAATCCCAATTAAATTCATTAGCTGAACAAATTGGACAGTGTGTCTCCCCAAACACGTTCGTGTTATACTGTTCATCACCTGCAATGCTAAAACCCCAGTCAAAACAATATCTCTTCTCATTTATGGGCACTCTGGTCCTCAGAAAGGACAGCTCTGTGAGTGAACACATGGCTGCTGCAGCTGGGGATGCACACTCAGCACATGGACCGAAGCAGAGGCTTTGCCAAAGCAGCCTCACTGGCTGCCCATGCCAAGCCAGAGCCTGTGCTGGATGGGGCCAAACCCCTGAAATCCATAATCCAGCTGCTGGATGCTCTGGGAGAGAAGGTCCTGATGAGGGAATGAGAGAGCACCCAAGGGCATGGAGCTGCTTGGCAGATGGTGGTTAGAAATCAGCAATGATTAGACAGGGGAGAGGAAGGGGCAGAGGTGAATTGCCTGCATAGCTCCAGCACGGCACAACCCTTCCTATGGAAGGCAAGGATCTAGCATATAGCTCCGCCGGGAAATGTGGAGAATGGGCTGTAACTGAGAGCATCCGGACAGAGCGTGTGCTTCCAGAAATGTCTGTAGTTCAGCAGCAGGTTTCAGTGGGCCTCAGGGAGGACGGACGTGATCCTCTTCTGGGCACAAAGCATGGGCCAGGGCTTGATTTTACACTTAAGATTGTGGCACAGCCTGCCTGCAGCCTGGAAAGTCAACGCCTGGGCTAACTTGAGTCTTCCCAGTGCGGCTTCCTTATCATTCCTGCAGAGATGTGCTAATGACCCTGCTCCTGTGATCTGCCTCCCTCCTGACAGCTCAGCCTGCAGCAGTGGCGAGACCAGAACTGTGAGTAGTCTTGGTTTTCCCATCACACGCTGAATTCACTCCTTCTGAAGGATGCCTGAGAGGCTGGGCTGAGGGTGCTGGGTCTGCAGGGAAACTGTTCCCCTCCAGTGGCCAGAGAGGTTTTCATTGCACCCCTGAGGGCAGACCAGGCCATCCAGAGAGGGGCTTAGCTCTCTGGTGTGATGGACCCATTGCTCCACACTGTGACTTCCCCTCACGCTCACTCCAGCCCCCTGCAGAGTGATACTGGTTTCTTGACACTGTTAAGAAAAGGTCAAGATCTACTATCCCTATAGTTTGGACCATATCCATGAAGCAAAATCTCCCTGAGGAAAAATCCTGGCTATTACTACTGTTGCTAGAGTGTGGAAAAGCACCACTTGAGACATCCCCTGAGTGACCAGTAACTGTGGGACCTGCCAGACTCCCTGTGAGCCCTTGGGGATGTTATGGGATGCTCTCCATTTCCTACTGCATTCCTCTGACTCCCCACAGCCATATGCTCCATGCATCCCCATAGCCATGACCCAGAAAAGGATTACGCTGGTGACAACCAGTTAAGTTGGAAACACCATCCACTCATAGCACGATGTGACTAAATGTGTTCCTGTAGGACCCATGGCAGAGAGCACAGTGGCAGCTGTCAGTAAGAGGCACAAGTGAAGAGACAAAAGGAAACCATGCACATATACTTACACCAACATCACCAGCCAGGTCTTTCCCTGGTGTTGCTGCAGATGCTTTCTTGACGCCTCTTGTGAGCGTGTCCTCCCACATGTGCTACGTCCACGTCTGGGTGCCTTCCTCAGACCTCAGAGGCACTGAATCCTTTCCCCAGGTCCCTGCTAGCTCTTGGCATTCCTCCCACCTCCCACCTCGAGAAGGCAGTTTTAACACTGTGCCAGCTAAACTGAAGCCTTGTCACAGCTCTCTGGAGCTGCAATGTCACTCGGGAGGTTTGGGGGTAGAGTCAGCTGGGTTGGTGTTTTGCCCATCTCCAGCCACTGATCCTGTATTTGGTATTTCCCTATACAAAACATACTGAGTGTGAACAACTGCATGCAACAACAGCACGTAGCTGATGGTTGGCTCTTGTTTGAAGTCACTCTTGAGGACCATTGATCATTTGGAGCGTGACTCACATCTGCAATCCACCCTCAAGGAACAGCGCAGCGGTGCCTGGTGGGACAGAGCCTGTCTGTAGCTGTCCTGGACTCCTGCTGTGCCCTGATGCTCCCTGCATCAGGCTGGGTGCCTGAAAAGCTACGACACCAAAGATTCCTTCCTGATTTAGGACATAAGCAGAGCTGCCTGTGCAGCCCAGACCCCGCTGATGGAGGCAGTGGCGTCCAAAGGCAGCTGGAGCACCGTCCCTGCCCGAGTGCATACACTCATGTTGGTCTCCAGAGCTGGGATGTGGCCGAGGAGCTGCATCCCTGCAGCAATGCCCAGGCTGTTCTGTGAGGACCCAGCACTTAGCTGGCAGCAATACAGGCCTTTACAAACGGCACCTCCTGGATCTGCCCTAGGAGCTGCCAGAACAACATCGCCGTGAGTGTTTCGGGACCAAGCTGACACCACAAGTCGGAGCTTACCCAAAATGAGGACCTGTCTCCCTGCTCCTTGTTTCTGGTTAAAAGAGGGTCTGCAGGGAATGGAGGCAGAGGGGAGATGCCAGAGAAACCCTTCTCCTTTCTAATGCTCAGAGCCCTGGTGGAGGGAGGAGGAGGAAGGGGAGGCTGGGGAAGGGGCTCGCACGGAAAGCAGAGGCTGAAACGTACCTGCCTTGATAATCTGAGGAGGGGGAGGCTGGCTGGGGGCCCTGGAGAATATCATCTTCTTGGAGTCCACCAGGAGACGGCAGTAGCCTGCGATCAGGCAGGCGAAGTTGGGGGCTTCAGGCCATTCCATCAGCAGCACCAGCGGCTTGAAGGCAAGAGAGGCAAATGCATGGGAGACACACAGCTCAGCTGACTCGGGACCACTGCTCCAAAGGGGCTGCGCTGGAGCCCTGCATTGGTGTAACTGATGAGCTGGCTGGCACTTGAGTACCCACACAGGAGGGATGCATGTCCTTGCTCCACATCACCCAACAAATCACTGTGCACAAGAAAGCACCTCGCTGCAGCTGTAATTCCTGCTTGCTGCCTCCCCTAAGGATGATGAAAGAGATGGAGCCCCACAGGGCACAGGCTGTGCCTCCAGGGTGTCCATGCAGCTGGCTCCTGATCATTTGTCTGCATGTCAATGCTCTAGGCAAGCACCAGTTTAACCATCAGGCCCTAGGGAGCTCAGGGCCAATTCTGTGCAGTCTCCAGCTGCCAGAACCCCTGTTTCATTGCAGGCACCATGTTGCCCTCCCATAAACTAAGGCATCTGCTTCCAGCAAAATGCAGAAGGAGCAACCCCCCATCACAGGCTCCCCTAGCCACACCACTCTGAGCACGTGGATCTTATTTAAACCTAACCCTTCAGAAAATTAAATCTGTGCTTAGGAGCAGATGGTGTCTTCTCTTTTAGGAGAGTATTTATTCGCACGCTAAAAAAGGTCTTTGCTTTAAAGAGAAGAAAAAATCAGACACGATCTGTGTGCCACATATAACCTCACTGCACAATCCAGCGGCAGACATTGCAACTCCCCACTCCCAGCTTGTCCCAAGGAGAAGGTGAGCTGGCCTGGGGAAGCTGAGGTGGGATCTGCTCTTACCCTCCTGGTGAGGTCCAGCACAGCTCAGTCAAGTGGTCCATGATCAGTCTGAGCCCCCAGCACTGCTCAAGGGGGATCCACAAGATGGAAAAAACAACTGACAACAACAAGTTGCCCTCAATAAAGTTATTGCAGCTCCAGAGCTCATCTACCCCTTGCACAAAGCACCCTGACTTTAAAGGAGCTTTGTACCCAGGTACAGGGCTTATCTGAGGCAACCAGGAGGTGTTTAGCTATTGCTGTGGCTCCGGCTGCCTGTCCTGCTGTGCTCCATCTATTGCGCACTCTCAACTGTCCAGGACTCAGAACTTATTTAACACATCCAGCGCAAACCAAGCCCGTTTTAAAAACCATTTAAGCCTACACAGTGTGAAAAGCATTAAAGCTATTTTGGTTTTCTTGTTTTATAACCACAGCTCGTTGCTGGTACCCACTGGCCAGTTCTGTGCTCTGCTTAACACTTAGTTTTTTAGGCCACCAAGTCAACTCTGGCAAAGGAAGACCTGGCACACTCTGAATGATACAACACAACATGAAGC
Organism: Nestor notabilis; assembly: GCF_000696875.1. NCBI lineage: Eukaryota > Metazoa > Chordata > Aves > Psittaciformes > Psittacidae > Nestor > Nestor notabilis. The sequence goes on from NW_009923324.1 coordinate 12,824, forward strand.
CATCAGCCCTGGGCAGAGCCATGCACTATCCCCAAGCCACGCCAGGGGCTGATCCCTCCTAGGGCCAGGGTAGAGAATTTCCCTCCTTGGCTGCTGTGCAAGAAGAGAAAGGAAAAGAAATAACCTGACATGGAAAGGAAATAACCCAAGAAGCAAACACACTCTGCTGGGAGGCTCTGCCTCTGATCGCTTGATGAAGCTCTTTCTGCATCATGGAAAATAAACCTGAGATGACACAGATCAAAGGGAAACTATCAAGACATGCAGCGCTGAAGGGGATGACACCTCTCAGGCCAGCTCCAGTCTTGACATAAGTGACGAAAGGAAACCATGTGTTCCGGTTCTGCCATATGAAGCATCCTTAAAACAAGTGCCTTCTACACAGGGCTGAGCATTCTTGGGTTTCTTTCAAGCCATCTGTTGAATAGAGACATTTGTGCATTTTCCCCTATCTGTTGTGCAGCAGTGAGGGTTTGAGTGCTCTAGCAACAAGAAAGGGAGCAAACACCAAGGGCAGGGAGGCAATGGCGGGTGAGTATCCACTACTGGGAGATTAAAGAGAGGCCAAGGTGGGTTTAGAATTCCCTTTCAAAAGGGAAAGGGGGTCCACGTGTGAGTCACGCCACGTATTCACAGTTAGCTCTTGAGGATACCGAGGCTGAGTGGCACAGAGCCATGGACCTTCATGACTGCTCTGTCAGTGCCTGCTGCTCAGTCCTTGTTTCCTGGCTGGATACTAATACCTCTGAGACCCAGCCCTATGTTCACATCTGCTTCAGGATGCCCCCACCCATCCAGAGATGGGACTGTAGGTTCTTACTGTCAAGAAGCAGCCCCTGGATCAGTCCTCCTGATGGGAGACAGGACTGAGACACAACCACCCAAGCTGGTGTTTCCTGCCCACTGATAGAACACATGCAGCGCACCAAGATGCCACAAGCTCCTGCCATGTCTCTGAGCAAGCCCTGCCTCCAGGCTGGCTTCCAGCAATCATGCTGGGGTCAGCTGTAGTGCTCTGCTCTGAAAAAGAGGAACCTTAAACTGATTAGCACTACAGCTTAGCGAGGGGTCTTAGAAATGATTACTCACATCCTGGCAAGCAAGCGGCGCGACGGGCCTTCTCTAATTGTCAAGCGCTCAAATATTGTTATTAGGGATGAAATCACTTCTGAGGCAGCTTGAAGTCATCCACCTGTGTGGCTGCCAGCATTCCAGTGGGCTTCCCATGGCCTGGGAGCCCGCGCTGCAGGGGCTCCGTGTCCTGCTGGTGGATATTGGCTGTTTAAAAGGACACTGAATGCAAGCAAAGCTGCTGCAGCCGGGCTGTGCATCCGCACAGGTTTCGGTGGCTTCTCTTCTGCCCACCAACAGAGGTCTGGCTGTAACCCTTTCCCACGCAGGGTTACGAGGCTGAACCTCTCTTCCACCCACCTAGGTAGCCCTGACAAGACTGCAGCATCTCAACTGCCTCCGAGACTCCCACCCTGCTGCCACATCTCCCTCAAAGTGGCCAACAGTTCTGGAAGTGATTTGTGGGGTCAAGAGGCAAAGAGGCAACACAATCACAGCAGCCTTGTTTCCTTGGGAAATCAGGCCACAGGGAGGAGGTGTGAGGGATGGCAGCTAAGGGAGATGTTATTTTTAGACATCAGCAGTCTTGGTCACCCTGTTTCATGCAGGCAAGGCAGATCTGATCTCATGGAGACAGGCGAGCTGAGCAAACACTGATTTTCTCAACAGTTGCATGAAGAATTTTCAACTAATGTTGCTAATGGGTTTAGATGATGAATTCAGGGCAGCTTTCCAGGGAGCTCCTCTAAGTGACAACAAAGCAGGACTGTAGTCTGTGGTTTGGGCTTCCTTGTGATACCCATGTCTTGTGGTAAACGGGATTGACCTCCTTTCCTTTGGCAACACTCTGCAACAAGCAATGAGAGCTGTTGCCTGTGGTCAGTACTGGCCTGGTCCCCAGGAGGCTGGGACTCATGCAACATCCCTGCCTCCCCCTGCGGTCTTGTCAACTCACTGCCTAGTCTCAGCCAGAGCTGACAAAAAGGCACCAACCTGAAAGTGTGAATCTTCATCAGTTTTCTAAACTCGGTGGTGCAATAGAGTAGAGAGACTTCTGCAGGCAGTGGGAAGGATGCAGCGGGAGCAAACCCAGTGTCCTTCCTCTAGTGCCTGCTCCCTGCCCTGTCAGCACCGAGTTTTTGGGAAGTGGCCAAAAGATGCAGTACCTCTTCGCAGCTGTTAATCAGGACATGGTGTTAATAACCAACAGGGACAAGCTATTAATGAGGATAACCCTCTGGTTATCCTCCCACCATGCACCAATGGCATCTTCCTCCTCCTGACCAGCATGTTCTCACTGCAACAGCAGTGGGGCTCACACCTAAGTGGCCCTAAAGCTGTGCTCTCCTTGGGTGCCAGAGCAGGAATAGGAATGCCTGTCAGATTTTTGTCAGGGTAGCAGCACCTTTAGGATGAAAGCTGGTTTTACAGAGAAGCAAACTTACGGGGATAATCTTACTCTAAAATGCCTCTGCCACATATCAGATTCCCCATGAGATGCACATGTAGAGGTTCATCTCTGACCTGTAATATGCCAACAAGAAGCATATTTTAAAATGCTCTTCCTACATCTAAATGTGTAACACCAACCTGAAATTATTGATGCTTTGATCCTTCAGCCATACTGCTTTTCTAGATTTTCTAGTCCTAATGAGAACAGGACTTAAAACTTTTCACTTAAAGTTTCCTGCTTGGCAACCAGTCTCTCTGCAAAGTAAATCAAATACATTTATACTGGATATGAGAGATGAGTTTTCCATTAGCTTATTAAGGATATAGTGCTTTTTCTATTATGCCCTGCCTTTAAATCAAACCTCAATGTCCTTCTGGAGGATATTCTCTTATTCAAAGGTGCAGGTTTCACAGAAGAATGTCTGGAGGAAATTTTATGGCCAGGGTTAGGCTTGAAGATCTTAACAGTCCTCATATTTAAATTAATTTATGACCCAATCTGTGCATGCTATAACCCTTAAACTTATGTGCATTTCCTTTTAATCTCCCCGCTTTATCAAGTACTTTGGGTCATACCCTGCTTCCTTTAGTGCAGTGCAGTGGAAGGGTGGGAGATGAATCTACATAATTTATGTTCCCTGGTTTACTTGTGGTGCACTGCCAAGTTTATATTTAATAATATATGCATCCAGGTCTAACAAGACAGCAGTCGATTTTTCACTTGTACGTTGACCTTTCTTTCCCTCCCTTAAGCACTATTAACTCAGCTCTATCAATACCAGGCTGTTTGTGATTAGGACCATTATTTCCCATTTGTTGATCAATAAATCTCCTGCCCTGGTTAGCAGCAGACCTTCAGGTTTCTGCAGCAGCACCTCCTTTGGGTTTGAGCAGCTGCCACCTCCACTGGGTGACACCCTCCTTGTTCCCTGCGTGGTCCCATCACAGTGGATGGAGCGGTACCTCTACAGACTGCAGGGTTGTCTACTTCCATGGTGCTGCTGTGTCCATCCCACACTTACCCATCGTGCTGCACCCCGGCCAGACTTTCTTCTCCCCCCTGGCTACTCAAAGGGCTTGTGCTCTTCCCTGTGGGATTGCTAGTGACCAGAGCCTGCAGGCACTTTTGGCATCCTCCACATTCCCCATTTGTTGAAGCAAGTTCTCAGGACTCCCAGGGTTGCAGCACCACAAGATGTGCTCACGCCCTCAGCACTTGGATGCCTGTTTTAAATGAACACATAAACTCTGGCTTTGCAGGCTTGGAAACTTATCCTCTCCACATGTTGTCTAACTGGCTCCCATGCTGGGTGCCACGGGCAGTGCTGGGGCTGACACCACATCCTGGTACATGCTTTGCTTTACATCCCACTAGAAAGGCTCTGTAAGGGAGAACTGCATCCACCCATCCCAGCCCAGGTACTGAGCCAAAGGAAATCTTAATCCCTCTGTCCCACGAGATGACAGTGTTTCAGAATGACTTATTGCAAATAAAGATTAATGCAGCTTAGGGAACTAGAGCCTTTAGGTCCATCATCATTCCAAAGCCTCACACTTTTCATGTAGGAGAAATCTGATGGGCTCCAGCTGTTGCCTGCATCAGTAATGCTGTCATCACCTGTCCTCATCAGCCTGATGGGCTCCCCACCATTTTCAGACTACAATTTGGCATGGGTGGCCAATGGGCAGGACTTGGCCATGGGGTGAGGAGAAGGCTGCACCCCATGCACAGCAGCTTGTTGTGTCCCTGGCAGGCTGGAGGCTCCTGGGACACCAACATCCAGATTCCAGGCACAGCAGCAGCCGGGGACCTTTCTGGGTTAATTTTCCCTTTATTTTCCTCTGTGGAGTCCTGATCCAGGCTAACGCGCCGGCTGGCTGCAGGCCCTGCCGGGACACAGGGAATCAATTACCCCCGTGCCTTTGATTGAATTGCACTTGGCTGCTGTGGGCTCCTGCCCTGCAGCCCTGCGTGGGGACCAGGCGCAGCCTGGGACAGTGCCTCTGTGCAACTGCAGGCACTTGTCCAGGCTTGGGCGATCCGGCTGCGTCCCTCACTCATTCCCATTCAGAAGGCTTTGGCAGCTTTTCTGCCGATGTCAAGATGTTAATAATGAAAAGCCTGGTGGTGTGTAGCTGTGTGAATCAGAAAGTGCTTCATTTGAAAAGGCACTTCAGTAAGGATAAAACCTTTGCTTCTGCAGGAGCTGCATAGCCAGCGGTCTGACATGGTGGAGCCACCCAAATGGAGACTGGGAGCTGGCTCTGATGTGCCCATGGAGCTGAGCAGCTCTCCTCATGTCTCCTGCACTGGGGAGCTTGGGTGAGCACAGTGAGCACCGGCCCTTCACCCCCTCTGCACCCCATCAGCACTGATGCTGGGCAGGAGATGCTGACACTGCCTTTCCCTGGATGCTGGGCGGTAAAAGAGGACTTCCCAGTCCCATAACGGGGAGGAGAGGGGATGCATACCTGGAAGCCCAATTCTGAGATGGTGCAGAAGCGTTGGCTGCTCTCAAATGCTGGTCTGAGCACTTGGAGGAGGAAACCCCTGGGAGATGAAAGCCTGTGGGGCCCACAGACCACCCAGACCAGCTGCATTTACCACAGATATCACAGGAGACACCATGTGCCACCACCCTGTCCTGGGTGAGTTTGTGAGCTCCAGAATCAATGCTCAGACACCAGCAAATGCAGGAAGAAGAGAAGTGGCAGCCCCAGCAGAGAGGTGACTTTGCCATGTGGCCATGACCACACAATCCTGTAAAACACCCGCACCACAGCAGCACAGCCAGGGAAGCACCATCCTGTGCCATGAACCTTCTCAGCATTCCAAGCACATCTGCCCCATTCCCTCTGTGGCTGCTGAGGTGCAACCTGCTCCTCTCATCCCAGCAGCTCCCCTGGACATTGCAGGGAATGAAAATCCTCCTTGGACCCAGCAGCAGAGGTCTGGAGGCTTTTGTTCCTCTGTCCTGAGGTTGCACAGCTCCTCTATGAGGGGTGCTGCTAGCTTTGTCCCCCCCCACTTGCCCCCCTTGCAGTGGCAAAAAGCTAAAGAAAGCAGAGGCACCAGCCCTGGGTTTGTTCCCCAAATGGGCTGTTTTAAATAGAAACTGAAGCCCAGGATGGAAAGGCTCCAAAACAAACCAATTAAGCACCCAGTGAACAATTTATAAGACAAACACAGTTTCTTTTCCTCCTGAACTAAATGCAGATGATTTATGATCTCCCCAGTCCTGCTTGGTACCTGAAAATCTGCCCCAGCTCCTTCCCAGCAGGTACGACTGGGCTGTGGCCGCAGACGAGCAGCAGACGAGGACATTTGGGCAGCACCGGTCAGGGTGTGCAGACCTCCTGCCTGATGGCTGCTCTATGGCCTGTCCCCTTTTGTTAACCCTTAGGATTAACTACACATCCATAAACCTGGTGCTCAGCAATTCCAAATGGCTTTTCTGCACTTGCCTGTCATTGACCATCTGCCATTTCCCCAGTAACCCAGCCGTGACAGGCTGATGCCACCCCACTGACCCAGGCTGGCTCCCCTGCATCCCTGCTGTTACCTGGGGAATGCACTGGAGCTGCCCCAACACCAGCATCCCACAAGGCAGCACCAGGCATCACAGCGCAGTGGCCCCAGGCACCAGATTTATTTGCAACCCAAGGCTTCAGCCAGCAACACGAATAACTGCAGGAAGCACATTAGTGCTGTGAGATAATGAATTTTCTGCCTGATTTTTCTTAGCCTGCCCCATCCATCGCTGTCCTGAAATACATGCCTCATTTTGGAGCAGTCATTCTGGCTTTAAAACCCAGCCCTTTGGGCAATGGTTAAATGAAAACAGGTAACAGCAGCCTCTACGCTAGCTGGGTGCTGTTGAGTCTGCTGGGATTCCCGAATGGGATGCTCACTCTGCTCCAGGCAGGCAGAGGGGCTCTCAGTGGCTGTAGGCAGCTGCCTGGAATCTCGTGGGAGATAAAGGTGCTGTGCATGAGTACATGGTTGTGGGAAGTTGTACATCAGCTGCCTTTTCTTCAGTAACTGGGAGGCTGGATAGAGGGGACATGGGACAAAGTCTGCTCCTCAGCAGGGAAGGGCTGGTGGTGTTGGAGTTAATTACAGCTGCAGAGCATGGCCGAGGGCAGCGGCACTGCAGGATATGTGGAGAAGCCCCGTGGGAATTGCCACCTAATTTACAGCAGCGGGATGTCAGCATCACCTCAGCCTCCAGCACGTCTGCCGCTGCCGTGGCCAGTGTCAGCCACACACCGCACTGCGCCAGGGACCACCACTGCCCTCTCCCATGCCACCGAGGGGACAGTGGCACCAGAGGGGCCCGTGCACCCCACCATGAGCTCAGTGTGCTCCCAGGGCTGAGCAGCACTGCATGGAGCAGAGCCAGTGCTGGACATCTCCCCATGCAGCACTCGCAGCCGGAGAGACAGCCACTGAGCTACGTTAGAGCAGGAACACACCGAGCCATGAGCAGCCAGTCACAGGGGCATGACCAGCCTATTATTAATAGCACAACTTATACACACATATCCAAGGGATGTGGGCACCTGGAGGAGCCAAAAGTGCTACTGGTGGTTCAGCTGCTTGGTTGTACCTGCTCTGTAAGCAGCAAGGAGGAGACCTGGTGGGCTCCAGCACAGCCCAGGCAGCCGGAGCTACCTACCTAGGCTACAGTGGGGAGGTTGGAGGGTTTTGAAGGCACAGGCAAAGCAGGACACCAGGACTTCACCTGGGCAATGACTGACCTCAGTGGGATGCAGAAGAGGGAATATTACAGATGTTACAGTTGACCGCATACCCACTGAGATGCAAAAACTGGGTTTTACTGATGAGGGGACAGTCGAGGCAGGGGGTGAGGATGAGTGTGGCTCTGCCAGAGGTTACTGGAGTGTTTCTGCAGTTCAGCAGAACGGCTGGGCCAGGCACAGCAGCAAGAAAACAGACTTGGAGGAATTAATGGGCCTGGTGGGAGGAAGTGCTAAAAATCCACCAGGAGAGGAGGCAGCAGGAGAATCCTAAACAAACCCACCACGATTCTGTCTGCAAGGCTACAGCTGAAACAGGGAGCTCAAGGGAAGGGCTGCAGAGAGGGCTGAGGCTTAGGGACCTTGCAGGAGATGAGGCCCTGCCTCTGCAGCACATGGAGCCAGGCAGGGGAGATGCTGCAGACCACAAGCCTAGTGACAGCGATGTGAGAAGGGCTTTTGAGTCCCTAGAACCCCCAAGCAGATGCTCCAGCGTGCATTTGTGTCCTGAACCCCCTCAGAAGCGAGCACCAAGCCCCCAGCCACAGCCTCCACACCAGACCCTTTCGCCCATGCCTACCTTGGCATCCAGGATGCTCGTCTCCACCCGGGCCACCCCCTGGTTCTCCCTGAAGAGCTGGATCTTGCTGACCTTGCTGAACTCCGACAGCACCGTGGTGAGGTTGGTCTTTAGGTCGATGACGTGGCTGATGCCGTGCCGGGGTCCCACCAGAAGCGTGGTGGCTGGTTGCTTCTCATCCTGGCAGCACAAGCACATGGAGAAAGAGAGACAGACAGACAGGGGTGAATAAACACACCCTGGGGCTGCGCCTGGCTCTGTCCATGGAGCCAAACCAGCTCAGCTGGGTCCCAGATGGCTGTTGCAGAGCAGTAGGTGGAGCTGGTGCCATGAATCCCCGATCCCTGAGCCTCTCTGAGGGGCTGGGAATGGTGTGCAGGATGCCAAGCCTATTTAAATATAAAGCACCGAGCTGACTGTCCCCATGAAATATTCAGGGCTGCCGGTGTCACTACACAGAAGTAAGAGCGCGTTACAAATCTGCCTGATCCGACATTCCCTCTGAGAGAAGGAAGCAGAGGAGGGAGTGAATGCATTTAGAAAAGAAGAAACACTAAAGCCTTGACTGAAAATAGGGATCCTTCTTGCTCTGGTCTGCCTGACAAGGATGACCCTGCGGCACTGAAGATGCAACCTCCTGTCTGCAGGGGCTCTGAAGGCTTTTCTGGATGGGCTTGGACCTCAGCAGGGCAGAGCAAGAGACCAAAGGAAGTACTTTCTGTGGGAGCCTCCCCTGCCCTTTCTCTCCCTTCCAGGACCAATGCCAAGCACCTCCCAGCCCATTCTGCACTACCGTACCAGGCCCACTGTGTTGAAGAGGACGCCAGCAAAGGTGGGCAGCTCATTCAGGATCCTCAGGTACTGCAGCTTCGCCTGGGCCGTGGAGACCTGGCAAAACACATCACACAGGTGATCAAGACCAGCACAAGGGGGGAGAAATGAAAGAGGCACAAACTCAGTTGCTCCTAAGAGGGGTGTGCAGCACATTGGCATGGGCTGTGCTGGCTGTCAGCCTGGGGGCTTGACATGCAGTGGAGGGACCAAGGCATCTCCCCTGGGCAGACGCTGGAAGGTACCTTGGAGCAGAGGTAGAGCCAGGGAGGACCCCAGATGCTTGATGTAAATCCCACAGGGGATGTATAATCCCCCTGGAGATGTATAATCCCCCTGGAGATGTATATGGGGCTATACACCCCTCACCAAGGTAGTTTTGATGGCTTCAGGGACGGAGGCAGTGGCTCAACAGCCTCCTCTAGAGCTTTCCAAACCCAGAAGCAGAGATAAACGATAAACACAGGCTTATGTGCGCTGCTTTGGCCAAGCTGAGAGCCGGCTCCTGGCTCATCCCACCCCTCTGATCCTCTCTGCAGCCCCTGAAATCCAGATCAGCTTCAGAAGTGGATTCAGGAGAGAGCAGTGCCTGGCTGTCACCCTGGGATTTATCTCCCATGCCAGGGGACTTCAGCAGCAATTACAGGAGCCCCCGAGCAGCTGTGGATGACAGGATGGCTGGGCAAAGGGCATGGTACCACCCCACCAGCCCTGAGGGGTGGGCTCACCTTGGTGCCACCAGGCTGGCTCTGGTGGGCTTTGAGCTGCTGCGAGAGGGATTTCCGGAGGCTCTTCTCTTTGACGAGCTGCAGGAGCGAGGGGGGCAGGAAGGGCTCCAGGCCCCACTCCTTCCTGCGGGAGGGAAGGCAGCAGGTCAGAGACCCCGCCGATGGGCAGATGGGGCCGCAGAGCAGGGATGCTGCCCGAGAGCATCCTCTCGCCGTCAGAGGGAGCCGGAGCTGCACCAGGACTTCCTCGGTGTCACAGCGGAGCAGTGGCAGTGCCCAGCCTGGGTCCCCAAGGGGATGGGACCCCCACTTGGTGTCACAGCAGCACCGGGCTGGGGAACGCAGCAGTGCCAGGCTCTGCAGCAGAGCCCAGCTCCCACTCACCGCCATGGTAAGGGATGCGGGACAAACCCCCAAACCTCTTCTGGGGGCCATCTCCCCCCTTCCTCCCCGTGCACGCTGGGCAAGGCCAGCCTGCTCAGACAGACTCCATAGGGATTTAAGACCACTGGGAACCAGAGGAGAGCTAAACCAGGGCTGCATGGCTTGGGGATGGGCTGAGATTACACAGGCAGCATGCCTTCTCCTTGCCTTGGATTCCAGGCAGAAAATCAGCCTGGGTTCCCATGGAAATGATCCTGGGCTCGCAGCAAATATCCCCACCAGCCCCAGTAAGGCTGCTGTGTGAAGATGGATGTCAGCGTGTGAGGGTCTTACACATCCCCGTGGTGGGAGCAGGAGCTGTGTGTCACTGCTGCCAAGCCTGGGAGCCACCGGCCAGCTCCAAAGGGGCTCCTGGGGCATCTTGCACTCAGCACCCCAAAACACTGCTGGGAGCATCCCAGTTAACAGGACTGAGCTGGAGCACAGAGAGGGGACAAGAGGAGGGCTGTGCGGCAGCATGGGGACAGGGAGGAGGACTCACTCCACGTTCTTGAGGGAGACCTTCTGGCTGGGGCGGGTGGCTGAGACAGG